>NW_025063392.1:0-198927 GCF_018153295.1 Drosophila grimshawi
TTTCTTAGATGAGTCGGAAGTCAAATTATTTTAATGCAGTTTTGTTCCAAAGATCAAGCGAATTCTAAAAACACCTTTATAATTGAAATGGGGCAATTTTTGACGAAGATATGGCCATTTATTTCAGGTAGACCCTATTTAATGCTTTCCATATATTTTCTATTTATCGAAGAATATCCCTTAATATCTTTCTTAGATGAATCGAAAGTCAAATTATTTTAATGCAGTTTTGTTCCAAAGATCAAGTGAATTCTAAAAACACCTTTATAATTGAAATGGGGCAATTTTTGACGAAGATATGGCCATTTATTTCAAGGTAGACCCCTATTTAATGCTTTCCATATATTTTCTATTTATCGAAGAATATCCCTTAATATCTTTCTTAGATGAGTCGGAAGTCAAATTATTTTAATGCAGTTTGTTCCAAAGATCAAGTGAATTCTAAAACACCTTTATAATTGAAATGGGGCAATTTTTGACGAAGATATGGCCATTTATTTCAAGGTAGACCCTATTTAATGCTTTCCATATATTTTCTATTTATCAAAGAATATCCCTTAATATCTTTCTTAGATGAGTCGAAAGTCAAATTATTTTAATGCAGTTTTGTTCCAAAGATCGAGTGAATTCTAAAAACACCTTTATAATTGAAATGGGGCAATTTTTGACGAAGATATGGCCATTTATTTCAAGGTAGACCCTATTTAATGCTTTCCATATATTTTCTATTTATCAAAGAATATCCCTTAATATCTTTTTTAGATGAGTCGGTAGTCAAATTATTTTAATGCAGTTTTGTTTCAAAGATCAAGCGAATTCTAAAAACACCTTTATAATTGAAGTGGGGCAATTTTTGACGAAGATATGGCCATTTATTTCAAGGTAGACCCTATTTAATGCTTTCCATATATTTTCTATTTATCGAATATCCCTTAATATCTTTCTTAGATGAGTCGGAAGTCAAATTATTTTAATGCATTTTTGTTCCAAAGATCAAGTGAATTCTAAAAACACCTTTATAATTGAAATGGGGCAATTTTTGACGAAGATATGGCCATTTATTTCAATGTAGACCCTATTTAATGCTTTCCATATATTTTCTATTTATCAAAGAATATCCCTTAATATCTTTCTTAGATGAGTCGGAAGTCAAATTATTTTAATGCAGTTTTGTTCCAAAGATCAAGTGAATTCTAAAAACACCTTTATAATTGAAATGGGGCAATTTTTGACGAAGATATGGCCATTTATTTCAAGGTAGACCCTATTTAATGCTTTCCATATATTTTCTATTTATCGAAGAATATCCCTTAATATCTTTCTTAGATGAGTCGGAAGTCAAATTATTTTAATGCAGTTTTGTTTCAAAGATTAAGCGAATTCTAAAAACACCTTTATAATTGAAATGGGGCAATTTTTGACGAAGATATGGCCATTTATTTCAAGGTAGACCCTATTTAATGCTTTCCATATATTTTCTATTTATCGAAGAATATCCCTTAATATCTTTCTTAGATGAGTCGGAAGTCAAATTATTTTAATGCAGTTTTGTTTCAAAGATCAAGTGAATTCTAAAAACACCTTTATAATTGAAATGGGGCAATTTTTGACGAAGATATGGCCATTTATTTCAAGGTAGACCCTATTTAATGCTTTCCATATATTTTCTATTTATCGAAGAATATCCCTTAATATCTTTTTTAGATGAGTCGGAAGTCAAATTATTTTAATGCAGTTTTGTTCCAAAGATCAAGTGAATTCTAAAAACACCTTTATAATTGAAATGGGGCAATTTTTGACGAAGATATGGCCATTTATTTCAAGGTAGACCCTATTTAATGCTTTCCATATATTTTCTATTTATCGAAGAATATCCCTTAATATCTTTCTTAGATGAGTCGGAAGTCAAATTATTTTAATGCAGTTTTGTTCCAAAGATTGAGTGAATTCTAAAAACACCTTTATAATTGAAGTGGGGCAATTTTTGACGAAGATATGGCTATTTATTTCAAGGTAGACCCTATTTAATGCTTTCCATATATTTTCTATTTATCAAAGAATATCCCTTAATATCTTTTTAGATGAGTCGGTAGTCAAATTATTTTAATGCAGTTTTGTTTCAAAGATTAAGCGAATTCTAAAAACACCTTTATAATTGAAGTGGGGCAATTTTTGACGAAGATATGGCCATTTATTTCAAGGTAGACCCTATTTAATGCTTTCATAATATTTTCTATTTATCGAATATCCCTTAATATCTTTCTTAGATGAGTCGGAAGTCAAATTATTTTAATGCATTTTTTGTTCCAAAGATCAAGTGAATTCTAAAAACACCTTTATAATTGAAATGGGGCAATTTTTGACGAAGATATGGCCATTTATTTCAAGGTAGACCCTATTTAATGCTTTCCATATATTTTCTATTTATCGAAGAATATCCCTTAATATCTTTCTTAGATGAGTCGGAAGTCAAATTATTTTAATGCAGTCTTGTTCCAAAGATCAAGTGAATTCTAAAAACACCTTTATATTTGAAATGGGGCAATTTTTGACGAAGATATGGCCATTTATTTCAAGGTAGACCCTATTTAATGCTTTCCATATATTTTCTATTTATCGAAGAATATCCCTTAATATCTTTTTTAGATGAGTCGGAAGTCAAATTATTTTAATGCAGTTTTGTTCCAAAGATCAAGTGAATTCTAAAAACACCTTTATAATTGAAATGGGGCAATTTTTGACGAAGATATGGCCATTTATTTCAAGGTAGACCCTATTTAATGCTTTCCATATATTTTCTATTTATCGAAGAATATCCCTTAATATCTTTCTTAGATGAGTCGGAAGTCAAATTATTTTAATGCAGTTTTGTTTTAAAGATTAAGCGAATTCTAAAAACACCTTTATAATTGAAGTGGGCAATTTTTGACGAAGATATGGCCATTTATTTCAAGGTAGACCCTATTTAATGCTTTCATAATATTTTCTATTTATCGAATATCCCTTAATATCTTTCTTAGATGAGTCGGAAGTCAAATTATTTTAATGCATTTTTGTTTCAAAGATCAAGTGAATTCTAAAAACACCTTTATAATTGAAATGGGGCAATTTTTGACGAAGATATGGCCATTTATTTCAATGTAGACCCTATTTAATGCTTTCCATATATTTTCTATTTATCAAAGAATATCCCTTAATATCTTTCTTAGATGAGTCGGAAGTCAAATTATTTTAATGCAGTTTTGTTTCAAAGATCAAGCGAATTCTAAAAACACCTTTATAATTGAAATGGGGCAATTTTTGACGAAGATATGGCCATTTATTTCAAGGTAGACCCTATTTAATGCTTTCCATATATTTTCTATTTATCGAAGAATATCCCTTAATATCTTTTTTAGATGAGTCGGAAGTCAAATTATTTTAATGCAGTTTTGTTCCAAAGACCGAGCGAATTCTAAAAACACCTTTATAATTGAAATGGGGCAATTTTTGACGAAGATATGGCCATTTATTTCAAGGTAGACCCTATTTAATGCTTTCCTTATATTTTCTATTTATCGAAGAATATCCCTTAATATCTTTCTTATAAGAGTCGGAAATCAAATTATTTTAATGCAGTCTTGTTCCAAAGATCGAGTGAATTCTAAAAACACCTTTATAATTGAAATGGGGCAATTTTTGACGAAGATATGGCCATTTATTTCAAGGTAGACCCTATTTAATGCTTTCCATATATTTTCTATTTATCGAATATCCCTTAATATCTTTTCTAGATGAGTCGGAAGTCAAATTATTTTAATGCAGTTTTCTTCCAAAGATCAAGTGAATTCTCTAACACCTTTATAATTGAAATGGGGCATTTTTGACGACCATCTGGCCATTTATTTCAAGGTAGACCCTATTTAATGCTTTCCATATATTTTCTATTTATCGAAGAATATCCCTTAATATCTTTCTTAGATGAGTCGGAAGTCAAATTATTTTAATGCAGTTTTGTTTTAAAGATTAAGCGAATTCTAAAAACACCTTTATAATTGAAGTGGGGCAATTTTTGACGAAGATATGGCCATTTATTTCAAGGTAGACCCTATTTAATGATTTCCATATATTTTCTATTTATCAAAGAATATCCCTTAATATCTTTTTTAGATGAGTCGGAAGTCAAATTATTTTAATGCAGTTTTGTTCCAAAGATCAAGTGAATTCTAAAAACACCTTTATAATTGAAATGGGGCAATTTTTTACGAAGATATGGCCATTTATTTCAAGGTAGACCCTATTTAATGCTTTCCATATATTTTCTATTTATCAAAGAATATCCCTTAATATCTTTCTTAGATGAGTCGGAAGTCAAATTATTTTAATGCAGTTTTGTTTCAAAGATCAAGCGAATTCTAAAAACACCTTTATAATTGAAATGGGGCAATTTTTGACGAAGATATGGCCATTTATTTCAAGGTAGACCCTATTTAATGCTTTCCATATATTTTCTATTTATCGAAGAATATCCCTTAATATCTTTTTTAGATGAGTCGGAAGTCAAATTATTTTAATGCAATTTTGTTCCAAAGATCAAGTGAATTCTAAAAACACTTTTATAATTGAAATGGGGCAATTTTTGACGAAGATATGGCCATTTATTTCAAGGTAGACCCTATTTAATGCTTTCCATATATTTTATATTTATCGAAGAATATCCCTTAATATCTTTCTTAGATGAGTCGGAAGTCAAATTATTTTAATGCAGTTTGTTTCCAAAGATCAAGTGAATTCTAAAAACAACTTTATAATTGAAATGGGGCAATTTTTGACGAAGATATGGCCATTTATTTCAAGGTAGACCCTATTAAATGCTTTCCATATATTTTCTATTTATCAAAGAATATCATTTAATATCTTTCTTAGATGAGTCGGAAGTCAAATTATTTTAATGCAGTTTTGTTCCAAAGATTGAGTGAATTCTAAAAACACCTTTATAATTGAAGTGGGGCAATTTTTGACGAAGATATGGCCATTTATTTCAAGGTAGACCCTATTTAATGCTTTCCATATATTTTCTATTTATCAAAGAATATCCCTTAATATCTTTTTTAGATGAGTCGGTATTCAAATTATTTTAATGCAGTTTTGTTTCAAAGATTAAGCGAATTCTAAAATTACCTCTATAATTGAAGTGGGGCAATTTTTGACGAAGATATGGCCATTTATTTCAAGGTAGACCCTATTTAATGCTTTCAATATATTTTCTATTTATCGAATATCGCTTAATATCTTTCTTAGATGAGTCGGAAGTCAAATTATTTTAATGCAGTTTTGTTCCAAAGATCAAGTGAATTCTAAGAACACCTTTATAATTGAAATGGGGCAATTTTTGACGAAGATATGGCCATTTAATTTAAGGTAGACCCTATTTAATGCTTTCCATATATTTTGTATTTATCGAAGAATATCCCTTAATATCTTTCTTAGATGAGTCGGAAGTCAAATTATTTTTATAAAATTTTGTTCCAAAGATCAAGCGAATTCTAAAAACACCTTTATAATTGAAATTGGACAATTTTAGATGAAGATATGGCCATTTATTTCAAGGTAGACCCTATTTAATGCTTTCCATATATTTTCTATTTATCGAAGAATATCCCTTAATATCTTTCTTAGATGAGTCGGAAGTCAAATTATTTTAATGCATTTGTGTTCCAAAGATCGAGTGAATTCTAAAAACACCTTTATAATTGAAATGGGGCAATTTTTGACGAAGATATGGCCATTTATTTCAAGGTAGACCCTATTTAATGCTTTCCATATATTTTCTATTTATCAAAGAATATCCCTTAATATCTTTCTTAGATGAGTCGGAAGTCAAATTATTTTAATGCAATTTTGTTCCAAAGATCAAGTGAATTCTAAAAACACCTTTACAATTGAAATGGGGCAATTTTTGACGAAGATATGGCCATTTATTTTAAGGTAGACCCTATTTAATGCTTTCCATATATTTTGTATTTATCGAAGAATATCCCTTAATATCTTTCTTAGATGAGTCGGAAGTCAAATTATTTTAATGCAGTTTTGTTTCAAAGATTAAGCGAATTCTAAAAACACCTTTATAATTGAAGTGGGGCAATTTTTGACGAAGATATGGCTATTTATTTCAAGGTAGACCCTATTTAATGCTTTCCATATATTTTCTATTTATCGAAGAATATCCCTTAATATCTTTCTTAGATGAGTCGGAAGTCAAATTATTTTAATGCAGTTTTGTTCCATAGATCAAGTGAATTCTAAAAACACCTTTATAATTGAAATGGGGCAATTTGTGACGAAGATATGGCCATTTATTTCAAGGTAGAGCCTATTTAATGCTTTCCATATATTTTCTATTTATCAAAGAATATCCCTTAATATCTTTCTTAGATGAGTCGGAAGACAAATTATTTTAATGCAGTTTTGTTCCAAAGATCAAGCGAATTCTAAAAACACATTTATAATTGAAATGGGGCAATTTTTGACGAAGATATGGCCATTTATTTCAAGGTAGACCCTATTTAATGCTTTCCATATATGTATTCTTTATTGAATATCCCTTAATATCTTTCTTAGATGAGTCGGAAGTCAAATTATTTTAATGCAGTTTTCTTCCAAAGATCGAGTGAATTCTAAAAACACCTTTATAATTGAAGTGGGGCAATTTTTGACGAAGATATGGCCATTTATTTCAAGGTAGACCCTATTTAATGCTTTCCATATATTTTCTATTTATCAAAGAATATCCCTTAATTTCTTTTTTAAATGAGTCGGAAGTCAAATTATTTTAATGTAGTTTTGTTCCAAAGATTAAGCGAATCCTAAAAACACCTTTATAATTGAAGTGGGGCAATTTTTGACGAAGGTATGGCTATTTATTTCAAGGTAGACCCTTTTTAATACTTTCCATATATTTTCTATTTATCGAATATCCCTTAATATCTTTTTTAGATGAGTCGGAAGTCAAATTATTTTAATGCAGTTTTGTTCCAAAGATCGAGTGAATTCTAAAAACACCTTTATAATTGAAATGGGGCAATTTTTGACGAAGATATGGCCATTTATTTCAAGGTAGACCCTATTTAATGCTTTCCATATATTTTCTATTTATCAAAGAATATCCCTTAATATCTTTCTTAGATGAGTCGGAAGTCAAATTATTTTAATGCTGATTTGTTCCAAAGATCGAGCGAATTCTAAAAACACCTTTATAATTGAAATGGGGCAATTTTTGACGAAGATATGGCCATTTATTTCAAGGTTGACCCTATTTAATGCTTTCCATATATTTTCTATTTATCGAAGAATATCCCTTAATATCTTTCTTAGATGAGTCGGAAGTCAAATTATTTTAATGCAGTTTTGTTCCAAAGATCGAGCAAATTCTAAAAACACCTTTATAATTGAAATGGGGCAATTTTTGACGAAGATATGGCCATTTATTTCAAGGTAGACCCTATTTAATGCTTTCCATATATTTTCTATTTATCGAAGAATATCCCTTAATATCTTTTTTAGATGAGTCGGAAGTCAAATTATTTTAATGCAGTTTTGTTTCAAAGATTAAGCGAATTCTAAAAACACCTTTATAATTGAAGTGGGGCAATTTTTGACGAAGATATGGCCATTTATTTCAAGGTAGACCCTATTTAATGCTCTCCATATATTTTCTATTTATCGAATATCCCTTAATATCTTTCTTAGATGAGTCGGAAATCAAATTATTTTAATGCAGTTTTCTTCCAAAGATCAAGCGAATTCTAACAACACCTTTATAATTGAAATGGGGCAATTTTTGACGAAGATATGGCCATTTATTTCAAGGTAGACCCTATTTAATGCTCTCCATATATTTTCTATTTATCAGAATATCCCTTAATATCTTTCTTAGATGAGTCGGAAGTCAAATTATTTTAATAGAGTTTTCTTCCAAAGATCGAATGAATTTTAAAAACACCTTTATAATTGAAATGGGGCAATTTTTGACGAAGATATGGCCATTTATTTCAAGGTAGACCCTATTTAATGCTTTCCATATATTTTCTATTTATCGAAGAATATCCCTTAATATCTTTCTTAGATGAGTCGGAAGTCAAATTATTTTAATGTAGTTTTGTTTCAAAGATTAAGCAAATTCTAAAAAACACCTTTATAATTGAAGTGGGGCAATTTTTGACGAAGATATGGCTATTTATTTCAAGGTAGACCCTATTTAATGCTTTCCATATATTTTCTATTTATCGAAGAATATCCCTTAATATCTTTTTAGATGAGTCGGAAGTCAAATTATTTTAATGCAGTTTTGTTCCAAAGATCAAGTGAATTCTAAAAATACCTTTATAATTGAAATGGGGCAATTTTTGACGAAGATATGGCCGTTTATTTCAAGGTAGACCCTATTTAATGCTTTCCATATATTTTCTATTTATCGAAGAATATCCCTTAATATCTTTCTTAGATGAATCGGAAGTCAAATTATTTTAATGCAGTTTTGTTCCAAAGATCAAGCGAATTCTAAAAACACCTTTATAATTGAAATGGGGCAATTTTTGACGAAGATATGGCCATTTATTTCAAGGTAGACCCTATTTAATGCTTTCCATATATTTTCTATTTATCGAAGAATATCCCTTAATATCTTTCTTAGATGAGTCGGAAGTCAAATTATTTTAATGCAGTTTTGTTCCAAAGATCGAGCAAATTCTAAAAACACCTTTATAATTGAAATGGGGCAATTTTTGACGAAGATATGGCCATTTATTTCAAGGTAGACCCTATTTAATGCTTTCCATATATTTTCTATTTATCGAAGAATATCCCTTAATATCTTTTTAGATGAGTCGGAAGTCAAATTATTTTAATGCAGTTTTGTTTCAAAGATTAAGCGAATTCTAAAAACACCTTTATAATTGAAGTGGGGCAATTTTTGACGAAGATATGGCCATTTATTTCAAGGTAGACCCTATTTAATGCTCTCCATATATTTTCTATTTATCGAATATCCCTTAATATCTTTCTTAGATGAGTCGGAAATCAAATTATTTTAATGCAGTTTTCTTCCAAAGATCAAGCGAATTCTAACAACACCTTTATAATTGAAATGGGGCAATTTTTGACGAAGATATGGCCATTTATTTCAAGGTAGACCCTATTTAATGCTCTCCATATATTTTCTATTTATCGAATATCCCTTAATATCTTTCTTAGATGAGTCGGAAGTCAAATTATTTTAATAGAGTTTTCTTCCAAAGATCGAATGAATTTTAAAAACACCTTTATAATTGAAATGGGGCAATTTTTGACGAAGATATGGCCATTTATTTCAAGGTTGACCCTATTTAATGCTTTCCATATATTTTATATTTATCGAAGAATATCCCTTAATATCTTTCTTAGATGAGTCGGAAGTCAAATTATTTTAATGCAGTTTTGTTTCAAAGATTAAGCAAATTCTAAAAACATCTTTATAATTGAAGTGGGGCAATTTTTGACGAAGATATGGCTATTTATTTCAAGGTAGACCCTATTTAATGCTTTCCATATATTTTCTATTTATCGAAGAATATCCCTTAATATCTTTCTTAGATGAGTCGGAAGTCAAATTATTTTAATGCAGTTTTGTTTCAAAGATTAAGCGAATTCTAAAAATACCTTTATAATTGAAATGGGGCAATTTTTGACGAAGATATGGCCATTTATTTCAAGGTAGACCCTATTTAATGCTTTCCATATATTTTCTATTTATCGAAGAATATCCCTTAATATCTTTCTTAGATGAATCGGAAGTCAAATTATTTTAATGCAGTTTTGTTCCAAAGATCAAGTGAATTCTAAAAACACCTTTATAATTGAAATGGGGCAATTTTTGACGAAGATATGGCCATTTATTTCAAGGTAGACCCTATTTAATGCTTTCCATATATTTTCTATTTATCAAAGAATATCCCTTAATATCTTTTTTAGATGAGTCGGAAGTCAAATTATTTTAATGCAGTTTTGTTCCAAAGATCAAGTGAATTCTAAAAACACCTTTATAATTGAAATGGGGCAATTTTTGACGAAGATATGGCCATTTATTTCAAGGTAGACCCTATTTAATGCTTTCCATATATTTTCTATTTATCGAAGAATATCCCTTAATATCTTTCTTAGATGAGTCGGAAGTCAAATTATTTTAATGCAGTTTGTTTTCAAAGATCAAGTGAATTCTAAAAACACCTTTATAATTGAAATGGGGCAATTTTTGACGAAGATATGGCCATTTATTTCAAGGTAGACCCTATTTAATGCTTTCCATATATTTTCTATTTATCGAAGAATATCCCTTAATATCTTTCTTAGATGAGTCGAAAGTCAAATTATTTTAATGCAGTTTTGTTTCAAAGATCGAGTGAATTCTAAAAACACCTTTACTATTGAAATGGGGCAATTTTTGACGAAGATATGGCCATTTATTTCAAGGTAGACCCTATTTAATGCTTTCCATATATTTTCTATTTATCGAAGAATATCCCTTAATATCTTTCTTAGATGAGTCGGAAGTCAAATTATTTTAATGCAGTTTTGTTCCAAAGATCGAGTGAATTCTAAAAACACCTTTACTATTGAAATGGGGCAATTTTTGACGAAGATATGGCCATTTATTTCAAGGTAGACCCTATTTAATGCTTTCCATATATTTTCTATTTATCGAAGAATATCCCTTAATATCTTTCTTAGATGAGTCGGAAGTCAAATTATTTTAATGCAGTTTTGTTCCAAAGATCAAGTGAATTCTAAAAACACCTTTATAATTGAAATGGGGCAATTTTTGACGAAGATATGGCCATTTATTTCAAGGTAGACACTATTTAATGCTTTCCATATATTTTCTATTTATCGAAGAATATCCCTTAATATCTTTCTTAGATGAGTCGGAAGTCAAATTACTTTAATGCGGTTTTGTTCCAAAGATCAAGTGAATTCTAAAAACACCTTTATAATTGAAATGGGGCAATTTTTGACGAAGATATGGCCATTTATTTCAAGGTAGACCCTATTTAATGCTTTCCATATATTTTCTATTTATCGAAGAATATCCCTTAATATCTTTCTTAGATGAGTCGGAAGTCAAATTATTTTAATGCAGTTTTCTTCCAAAAGATCGAGTGAATTCTAAAAACACCTTTATAATTGAAATGGGGCAATGTTTGACGAAGATATGGCCATTTATTTCAAGGTAGACCCTATTTAATGCTTTCCATATATTTTCTATTTATCGAAGAATATCCCTTAATATCTTTCTTAGATGAGTCGGAAGTCAAATTATTTTAATGCAGTTTTGTTCCAAAGATCAAGCGAATTCTAAAAACACCTTTATAATTGAAATGGGGCAATTTTAAACGAAGATATGGCCATTTATTTCAAGGTAGACCCTATTTAATGCTTTCCATATATTTTCTATTTATCGAAGAATATCCCTTAATATCTTTCTTAGATGAGTCGGAAGTCAAATTATTTTAATGCAGTTTTGTTTCAAAGATCGAGTGAATTCTAAAAACACCTTTATAATTGAAATGGGGCAATTTTTGACGAAGATATGGCCATTTATTTCAAGGTAGACCCTATTTAATGCTTTCCATATATTTTCTATTTATCGAAGAATATCCCTTAATATCTTTCTTAGATGAGTCGGAAGTCAAATTATTTTAATGCAGTTTTGTTCTAAAGATCAAGTGAATTCTAAAAACACCTTTATAATTGAAATGGGGCAATTTTAGATGAAGATATGGCCATTTATTTCAGGGTAGACCCTATTTAATGCTTTCCATATATTTCCTATTTATCGAAGAATATCCCTTAATATCTTTTTTAGATGAGTCGGAAGTCAAATTATTTTAATGCAGTTTTGTTCCAAAGATCAAGTGAATTCTAAAAACACCTTTATAATTGAAATGGGGCAATTTTTGACGAAGATATGGCCATTTATTTCAAGGTAGACCCTATTTAATGCTTTCCATATATTTTCTATTTATCGAAGAATATCCCTTAATATCTTTCTTAGATGAGTCGGAAGTCAAATTATTTTAATGCAGTTTTGTTCCAAAGATCAAGTGAATTCTAAAAACACCTTTATAATTGAAATGGGGCAATTTTTGACGAAGATATGGCCATTTATTTCAAGGTAGACCCTATTTAATGCTTTCCATATATTTTCTATTTATCGAATATCCCTTAATATCTTTCTTAGATGAGTCGGAAGTCAAATTATTTTAATGCAGTTTTATTCCAAAGATGAAGTGAATTCTAAAAACACCTTTATAATTGAAATGGGGCAATTTTAGATGAAGATATGGCCATTTATTTCAAGGTAGACCCTATTTAATGCTTTCCATATATTTTCTATTTATCGAAGAATATCCCTTAATATCTTTCTTAGATGAGTCGGAAGTCAAATTATTTTAATGCAGTTTTGTTCCAAAGATTAAGTGAATTCTAAAAACACCTTTATAATTGAAATGGGGCAATTTTAGACGAAAATATGGCCATTTATTTCAAGGTAGACCCTATTTAATGCTTCTCATATATTTTCTATTTATCGAAGAATATCCCTTAATATCTTTCTTAGATGAGTCGTAAGTCAAATTATTTTAATGCAGTTTTTGTTCCAAAGATCAAGTGAATTCTAAAAACACCTTTATAATTGAAATGGGGCAATTTTTGACGAAGATATGGCCATTTATTTCAAGGTAGACCCTATTTAATGCTTTCCATATATTTTCTATTTATCGAAGAATATCCCTTAATATCTTTCTTAGATGAGTCGGAAGTCAAATTATTTTAATGCAGTTTTTGTTCCAAAGATCGAGTGAATTCTAAAAACACCTTTATAATTGAAATGGGGCAATTTTTGACGAAGATATGGCCATTTATTTCAAGGTAGACCCTATTTAATGCTTTCCATATATTTTCTATTTATCGAAAAATATCCCTTAATATCTTTCTTAGATGAGTCGGAAGTCAAATTATTTTAATGCAGTTTTGTTCCAAAGATCAAGCGAATTCTAAAAACACCTTTATAATTGAAATGGGGCAATTTTTGACGAAGATATGGCCATTTATTTCAAGGTAGACCCTATTTAATGCTTTCCATATATTTTCTATTTATCGAAGAATATCCCTTAATATCTTTCTTAGATGAGTCGGAAGTCAAATTATTTTAATGCAGTTTTGTTCCAAAGATCAAGCGAATTCTAAAAACACCTTTATAATTGAAATGGGGCAATTTTTGATGAAGATATGGCCATTTATTTCAAGGTAGACCCTATTTAATGCTTTCCATATATTTTCTATTTATCGAAGAATATCCCTTTTTTTTTTTTTTTTAAAACACCTTTATAATTGAAATGGGGCAATTTTAGATGAAGATATGGCCATTTATTTCAAGGTAGACCCTATTTAATGCTTTCCATATATTTTCTATTTATCGAAGAATATCCCTTAATATCTTTCTTAGATGAGTCGGAAGTCAAATTATTTTAATGCAGTTTTGTTCCAAAGATCAAGTGAATTCTAAAAACACCTTTATAATTGAAATGGGGCAATTTTTGACGAAGATATGGCCATTTATTTCAAGGTAGACCCTATTTAATGCTTTCCATATATTTTCTATTTATCGAAGAATATCCCTTAATATCTTTCTTAGATGAGTCGGAAGTCAAATTATTTTAATGCAGTTTTGTTCCAAAGATCAAGTGAATTCTAAAAACACCTTTATAATTGAAATGGGGCAATTTTTGACGAAGATATGGCCATTTATTTCAAGGTAGACCCTATTTAATGCTTTCCATATATTTTCTATTTATCGAAGAATATCCCTTAATATCTTTCTTAGATGAGTCGGAAGTCAAATTATTTTAATGCAGTTTTGTTCCAAAGATCAAGTGAATTCTAAAAACACCTTTATAATTGAAATGGGACAATTTTTGACGAAGATATGGCCATTTATTTCAAGGTAGACCCTATTTAATGCTTTCCATATATTTTCTATTTATCAAATATCCCTTAATATCTTTCTTAGATGAGTCGGAAGTCAAATTATTTTAATGCAGTTTTGTTCCAAAGATCAAGCGAATTCTAAAAACATCTTTATAATTGAAATTGGGCAATTTTTGACGAAGATATGGCCATTTATTTCAAGGTAGACCCATTTAATGCTTTCAATATATTTTCTATTTATCAAATATCCCTTAATATCTTTCTTAGATGAGTCGGAAGTCAAATTATTTTAATGCAGTTTTGTTCCAAAGATCAGTGAATTCTAAAAACACCTTTATAATTGAAATGGGGCAATTTTTGACGAAGATATGGCCATTTATTTCAAGGTAGACCCTATTTAATGCTTTCCATATATTTTCTATTTATCGAAGAATATCCCTTAATATCTTTCTTAGATGAGTCGGAAGTCAAAATATTTTAATGCAGTTTTGTTTCAAAGATCAAGCGAATTCTAAAAACACCTTTATAATTGAAATGGGCAATTTTTGACGAAGATATGGCCATTTATTTCAAGGTAGACCCTATTTAATGCTTTCCATATATTTTCTATTTATCGAAGAATATCCCTTAATATCTTTCTTAGATGAGTCGGAAGTCAAATTATTTTAATGCAGTTTTGTTCCAAAGATCAAGTGAATTCTAAAAACACCTTTATAATTGAAATGGGGCAATTTTTGACGAAGATATGGCCATTTATTTCAAGGTAGACCCTATTTAATGCTTTCCATATATTTTCTATTTATCGAAGAATATCCCTTAATATCTTTCTTAGATGAGTCGGAAGTCAAATTATTTTAATGCAGTTTTTTTCCAAAGATTGAGTGAATTCTAAAAACACCTTTATAATTGAAATGGGGCAATGTTTGACGAAGATATGGCCATTTATTTCAAGGTAGACCCTATTTAATGCTTTCCATATATTTTCTATTTATCGAAAAATATCCCTTAATATCTTTCTTAGATGAGTCGGAAGTCAAATTATTTTAATGCAGTTTTGTTCCAAAGATCAAGCGAATTCTAAAAACACCTTTATAATTGAAATGGGGCAATTTAAATGAAGATATGGCCATTTATTTCAAGGTAGACCCTATTTAATGCTTTCCATATATTTTCTATTTATCGAAGAATATCCCTTAATATCTTTCTTAGATGAGTCGGAAGTCAAATTATTTTAATGCAGTTTTGTTTCAAAGATCGAGTGAATTCTAAAAACACCTTTATAATTGAAATGGGGCAATTTTTGACGAAGATATGGCCATTTATTTCAAGGTAGACCCTATTTAATGCTTTCCATATATTTTCTATTTATCGAAGAATATCCCTTAATATCTTTCTTAGATGAGTCGGAAGTCAAATTATTTTAATGCAGTTTTGTGCTAAAGATCAAGCGAATTCTAAAAACAATTTTATAATTGAAATGGGGCAATTTTAGATGAAGATATGGCCATTTATTTCAAGGTAGACCCTATTTAATGCTTTCCATATATTTTCTATTTATCGAAGAATATCCCTTAATATCTTTCTTAGATGAGTCGGAAGTCAAATTATTTTAATGCAGTTTTGTTCCAAAGATCGAGTGAATTCTAAAAACACCTTTGTAATTGAAATGGGGCAATTTTTGACGAAGATATGGCCATTTATTTCAAGGTTGACCCTATTTAATGCATTCCATATATTTTCTATTTATCGAAGAATATCCCTTAATATCTTTCTTAGATGAGTCGGAAGTCAAATTACTTTAATGCAGTTTTGTTCCAAAGATCAAGTGAATTCTAAAAACACCTTTATAATTGAAATGGGGCAATTTTTGACGAAGATATGGCCATTTATTTCAAGGTAGACCCTATTTAATGCTTTCCATATATTTTCTATTTATCGAAGAATATCCCTTAATATCTTTCTTAGATGAGTCGTAAGTCAAATTATTTTAATGCAGTTTTGTTCCAAAGATTGAGTGAATTCTAAAAACACCTTTATAATTGAAGTGGGGCAATGTTTGACGAAGATATGGCTATTTATTTCAAGGTAGACCCTATTTAATGCTTTCAATATATTTTCTATTTATCGAAGAATATCCCTTAATATCTTTCTTAGATGAGTCGGAAGTCATATTATTTTAATGCAGTTTTGTTTCAAAGATCGAGCGAATTCTAAAAACACCTTTATAATTGAAATGGGGCAATTTTTGACGAAGATATGGCCATTTATTTCAAGGTAGACCCTATTTAATGCTTTCCATATATTTTCTATTTATCGAAGAATATCCCTTAATATCTTTCTTAAATGAGTCGGAAGTCAAATTATTTTAATGCAGTTTTGTTCCAAAGATCAAGTGAATTTTAAAAACACTTTTATAATTGAAATGGGGCAATTTTAGATGAAGATATGGCCATTTATTTCAAGGTAGACCCTATTTAATGCTTTCCATATATTTTCTATTTATCGAAGAATATCCCTTAAACACCTTTATAATTGAAATTGGGCAATTTTAGATGAAGATATGGCCATTTATTTCAAGGTAGACCCTATTTAATGCTTTCCATATATTTTCTATTTATCGAAGAATATCCCTTAATATCTTTTTTAGATGAGTCGGAAGTCAAATTATTTTAATGCAGTTTTGTTCCAAAGATCAAGTGAATTCTAAAAACACCTTTATAATTGAAATGGGGCAATTTTTGACGAAGATATGGCCATTTATTTCAAGGTAGACCCTATTTAATGCTTTCCATATATTTTCTATTTATCGAAGAATATCCCTTAATATCTTTCTTAGATGAGTCGGAAGTCAAATTATTTTAATGCAGTTTTGTTCCAAAGATCAAGTGAATTCTAAAAACCCCTTTATAATTGAAATGGGGCAATGTTTGACGAAGATATGGCCATTTATTTCAAGGTAGACCCTATTTAATGCTTTCCATATATTTTCTATTTATCGAAGAATATCCCTTAATATCTTTCTTAGATGAGTCGGAAGTCAAATTATTTTAATGCAGTTTTGTTCCAAAGATCAAGTGAATTCTAAAAACCCCTTTATAATTGAAATGGGACAATTTTTGACGAAGATATGGCCATTTATTTCAAGGTAGACCCTATTTAATGCTTTCCATATATTTTCTATTTATCGAAGAATATCCCTTAATATCTTTCTTAGATGAGTCGGAAGTCAAATTATTTTAATGCAGTTTTGTTCCAAAGATCAAGCGAATTCTAAAAACACCTTTATAATTGAAATTGGGCAATTTTAGATGAAGATATGGCCATTTATTTCAAGGTGGACCCTATTTAATGCTTTCCATATATTTTCTATTTATCGAAGAATATCCCTTAAACACCTTTATAATTGAAATTGGGCAATTTTAGATGAAGATATGGCCATTTATTTTAAGGTAGACCCTATTTAATGCTTTCCATATATTTTCTATTTATCGAAGAATATCCCTTAATATCTTTCTTAGATGAGTCGGAAGTCAAATTATTTTAATGCAGTTTTGTTCCAAAGATCAAGTGAATTCTAAAAACACCTTTATAATTGAAATGGGGCAATTTTTGACGAAGATATGGCCATTTATTTCAAGGTAGACCCTATTTAATGCTTTCCATATATTTTCTATTTATCGAAGAATATCCCTTAATATCTTTCTTAGATGAGTCGGAAGTCAAATTATTTTAATGCAGTTTTGTTCCAAAGATCAAGTGAATTCTAAAAACCCCTTTATAATTGAAATGGGGCAATTTTTGACGAAGATATGGCCATTTATTTCAAGGTAGACCCTATTTAATGCTTTCCATATATTTTCTATTTATCGAAGAATATCCCTTAATATCTTTCTTAGATGAGTCGGAAGTCAAATTATTTTAATGCAGTTTTGTTCCAAAGATCGAGTGAATTCTAAAAACACCTTTATAATTGAAGTGGGGCAATTTTTGACGAAGATATGGCCATTTATTTCAAGGTAGACCCTATTTAATGCTTTCCATATATTTTCTATTTATCAAAGAATATCCCTTAATATCTTTTTTAGATGAGTCGGAAGTCAAATTATTTTAATGCAGTTTTGTTTCAAAGATTAAGCGAATTCTAAAAACACCTTTATAATTGAAGTGGGGCAATTTTTGACGAAGATATGGCCATTTATTTCAAGGTAGACCCTTTTTAATGCTTTCCATATATTTTCTATTTATCGAATATCCCTTAATATCTTTCTTAGATGAGTCGGAAGTCAAATTATTTTAATGCAGTTTTGTTCCAAAGATCAAGTGAATTCTAAAAACACTTTTATAATTGAAATGGGGCAATTTTTGACGAAGATATGGCCATTTATTTCAAGGTAGACCCTATTTAATGCTTTCCATATATTTTCTATTTATCAAAGAATATCCCTTAATATCTTTCTTAGATGAGTCGGAAGTCAAATTATTTTAATGCAGTTTTGTTCCAAAGATCAAGTGAATTCTAAAAACACCTTTATAATTGAAATGGGGCAATTTTTGACGAAGATATGGCCATTTATTTCAAGGTAGACCCTATTTAATGCTTTCCATATATTTTCTATTTATCGAAGAATATCCCTTAATATCTTTCTTAGATGAGTCGGAAGTCAAATTACTTTAATGCAGTTTTGTTCCAAAGATCAAGTGAATTCTAAAAACACCTTTATAATTGAAATGGGGCAATTTTTGACGAAGATATGGCCATTTATTTCAAGGTTGACCCTATTTAATGCTTTCCATATATTTTCTATTTATCGAAGAATATCCCTTAATATCTTTCTTAGATGAGTCGGAAGTCAAATTATTTTAATGCAGTTTTGTTCCAAAGATTGAGTGAATTCTAAAAACACCTTTATAATTGAAGTGGGGCAATTTTTGACGAAGATATGGCTATTTATTTCAAGGTAGACCCTATTTAATGCTTTCCATATATTTTCTATTTATCAAAGAATATCCCTTAATATCTTTTTTAGATGAGTCGGAAGTCAAATTATTTTAATGCAGTTTTGTTTCAAAGATTAAGCGAATTCTAAAAACACCTTTATAATTGAAGTGGGTCAATTTTTGACGAAGATATGGCCATTTATTTCAAGGTAGACCCTTTTTAATGCTTTCCATATATTTTCTATTTATCGAATATCCCTTAATATCTTTCTTAGATGAGTCGGAAGTCAAATTATTTTAATGCAGTTTTGTTCCAAAGATCAAAGTGAATTCTAAAAACACTTTTATAATTGAAATGGGGCAATTTTTGACGAAGATATGGCCATTTATTTCAAGGTAGACCCTATTTTCTATTTATCGAATATCCCTTAATATCTTTCTTAGATGAGTCGGAAGTCAAATTATTTTAATGCAGTTTTGTTCCAAAGATCAAGTGAATTCTAAAAACACCTTTATAATTGAAATGGGGCAATTTTTGACGAAGATATGGCCATTTATTTCAAGGTAGACCCTATTTAATGCTTTCCATATATTTTCTATTTATCGAAGAATATCCCTTAATATCTTTCTTAGATGAGTCGGAAGTCAAATTACTTTAATGCAGTTTTGTTCCAAAGATCAAGTGAATTCTAAAAACACCTTTATAATTGAAGTGGGGCAATTTTTGACGAAGATATGGCCATTTATTTCAAGGTTGACACTATTTAATGCTTTCCATATATTTTCTATTTATCGAAGAATATCCCTTAATATCTTTCTTAGATGAGTCGGAAGTCAAATTATTTTAATGCAGTTTTGTTCCAAAGATCAATCGAATTCTAAAAACACCTTTATAATTGAAGTGGGGCAATTTTTGACGAAGATATGGCTATTTATTTCAAGGTAGACCCTATTTAATGCTTTCCATATATTTTCTATTTATCAAAGAATATCCCTTAATATCTTTTTTAGATGAGTCGGAAGTCAAATTATTTTAATGCAGTTTTGTTTCAAAGATTAAGCGAATTCTAAAAACACCTTTATAATTGAAGTGGGGCAATTTTTGACGAAGATATGGCCATTTATTTCAAGGTAGACCCTTTTTAATGCTTTCCATATATTTTCTATTTATCGAATATCCCTTAATATCTTTCTTAGATGAGTCGGAAGTCAAATTATTTTAATGCAGTTTTGTTCCAAAGATCGAGTGAATTCTAAAAACACCTTTATAATTGAAATGGGGCAATTTTTGACGAAGATATGGCCATTTATTTCAAGGTAGACCCTATTTAATGCTTTCCATATATTTTCTATTTATCAAAGAATATCCCTTAATATCTTTCTTAGATGAGTCGGAAGTCAAATTACTTTAATGCAGTTTTTTTCCAAAGATCAAGTGAATTCTAAAAACACCTTTATAATTGAAATGGGGCAATTTTTGACGAAGATATGGCCATTTATTTCAAGGTAGACCCTATTTAATGCTTTCCATATATTTTCTATTTATCGAAGAATATCCCTTAATATCTTTCTTAGATGAGTCGGGAAGTCAAATTATTTTAATGCAGTTTTTGTTCCAAAGATCGAGCAAATTCTAAAAGCACCTTTATAATTGAAATGGGGCAATTTTTTACGAGGATATGGGCCATTTATTTCAAGGTAGACCCTATGTAATGCTTTCCATATATTTTCTATTTATCAAAGAATATCCCTTAATATCTTTCTTACATGAGTCGGAAGTCAAATTATTTTAATGCAGTTTTCTTCCAAAGATCGAGTGAATTCTAAAAACACCTTTATAATTGAAATTGGGCAATTTTTGACGAAGATATGGCCATTTATTTCAAGGTAGACCCTATTTAATGCTTTCCATATATTTTCTATTTATCAAAGAATATCCCTTAATATCTTTCTTAGATGAGTCGGAAGACAAATTATTTTAATGCAGTTTTGTTCCAAAGATCAAGCGAATTCTAAAAACACCTTTATAATTGAAATTGGGCAATTTTAGATGAAGATATGGCCATTTATTTCAAGGTAGACCCTATTTAATGCTCTCAATATATATTCTATTTATCGAATATCCCTTAATATCTTTCTTAGATGAGTCGGAAGTCAAATTATTTTAATGCAGTTTTCTTCCAAAGATCGAGTGAATTCTAAAAACACCTTTATAATTGAAATGGGGCAATTTTTGACGAAGATATGGCCATTTATTTCAAGGTAGACACTATTTAATGCATTCCATATATTTTCTATTTATCGAAGAATATCCCTTAATATCTTTCTTAGATGAGTCGGAAGTCAAATTATTTTAATGCAGTTTTGTTCCAAAGATCAAGTGAATTCTAAAAACACCTTTATAATTGAAATGGGGCAATTTTTGACGAAGATATGGCCATTTATTTCAAGGTAGACCCTATTTAATGCTTTCCATATATTTTCTATTTATCGAAGAATATCCCTTAATATCTTTCTTAGATGAGTCGGAAGTCAAATTATTTTAATGCAGTTTTCTTCCAAAGATCAAGTGAATTCTAAAAACACCTTTATAATTGAAATGGGGCAATGTTTGACGAAGATATGGCCATTTATTTCAAGGTAGACCCTATTTAATGCTTTCCATATATTTTCTATTTATCGAAGAATATCCCTTAATATCTTTCTTAGATGAGTCGGAAGTCAAATTATTTTAATGCAGTTTTGTTCCAAAGATCAATCGAATTCTAAAAACACCTTTATAATTGAAATGGGGCAATTTTTGACGAAGATATGGCCATTTATTTCAAGGTAGACCCTATTTAATGCTTTCCATATATTTTCTATTTATCAAAGAATATCCCTTAATATCTTTCTTAGATGAGTCGGAAGTCAAATTATTTTAATGCAGTTTTGTTCCAAAGATCAAGTGAATTCTAAAAACACCTTTATAATTGAAATGGGGCAATTTTTGACGAAGATATGGCCATTTATTTCAAGGTAGACCCTATTTAATGCTTTCCATATATTTTCTATTTATCGAAGAATATCCCTTAATATCTTTCTTAGATGAGTCGGAAGTCAAATTATTTTAATGCAGTTTTGTTCCAAAGATCAAGTGAATTCTAAAAACACCTTTATAATTGAAATGGGGCAATTTTTGACGAAGATATGGCCATTTATTTCAAGGTAGACCCTATTTAATGCTTTCCATATATTTTCTATTTATCGAAGAATATCCCTTAATATCTTTCTTAGATGAGTCGGAAGTCAAATTATTTTAATGCAGTTTTGTTCCAAAGATCAAGTGAATTCTAAAAACACCTTTATAATTGAAATGGGGCAATTTTTGACGAAGATATGGCCATTTATTTCAAGGTAGACCCTATTTAATGCTTTCCATATATTTTCTATTTATCGAAGAATATCCCTTAATATCTTTCTTAGATGAGTCGGAAGTCAAATTATTTTAATGCAGTTTTGTTCCAAAGATCAAGTGAATTCTAAAAACACCTTTATAATTGAAATGGGGCAATTTTTGACGAAGATATGGCCATTTATTTCAAGGTAGACCCTATTTAATGCTTTCCATATATTTTCTATTTATCGAAGAATATCCCTTAATATCTTTCTTAGATGAGTCGGAAGTCAAATTATTTTAATGCAGTTTTGTTCCAAAGATCAAGTGAATTCTAAAAACACCTTTATAATTGAAATGGGGCAATTTTTGACGAAGATATGGCCATTTATTTCAAGGTAGACCCTATTTAATGCTTTCCATATATTTTCTATTTATCGAAGAATATCCCTTAATATCTTTCTTAGATGAGTCGGAAGTCAAATTATTTTAATGCAGTTTTGTTCCAAAGATCGAGTGAATTCTAAAAACACCTTTATAATTGAAATGGGGCAATTTTTGACGAAGATATGGCCATTTATTTCAAGGTAGACCCTATTTAATGCTTTCCATATATTTTCTATTTATCGAAGAATATCCCTTAATATCTTTCTTAGATGAGTCGGAAGTCAAATTATTTTAATGCAGTTTTGTTCCAAAGATCAAGTGAATTCTAAAAACACCTTTATAATTGAAATGGGGCAATTTTTGACGAAGATATGGCCATTTATTTCAAGGTAGACCCTATTTAATGCTTTCCATATATTTTCTATTTATCAAAGAATATCCCTTAATATCTTTCTTAGATGAGTCGGAAGTCAAATTATTTTAATGCAGTTTTGTTCCAAAGATCAAGTGAATTCTAAAAACACCTTTATAATTGAAATGGGGCAATTTTTGACGAAGATATGGCCATTTATTTCAAGGTAGACCCTATTTAATGCTTTCCATATATTTTCTATTTATCAAAGAATATCCCTTAATATCTTTCTTAGATGAGTCGGAAGTCAAATTATTTTAATGCAGTTTTGTTCCAAAGATCAAGTGAATTCTAAAAACACCTTTATAATTGAAATGGGGCAATTTTTGACGAAGATATGGCCATTTATTTCAAGGTAGACCCTATTTAATGCTTTCCATATATTTTCTATTTATCGAAGAATATCCCTTAATATCTTTCTTAGATGAGTCGGAAGTCAAATTATTTTAATGCAGTTTTGTTCCAAAGATCAAGTGAATTCTAAAAACACCTTTATAATTGAAATGGGGCAATTTTTGACGAAGATATGGCCATTTATTTCAAGGTAGACCCTATTTAATGCTTTCCATATATTTTCTATTTATCGAAGAATATCCCTTAATATCTTTCTTAGATGAGTCGGAAGTCAAATTATTTTAATGCAGTTTTGTTCCAAAGATCAAGTGAATTCTAAAAACACCTTTATAATTGAAATGGGGCAATTTTTGACGAAGATATGGCCATTTATTTCAAGGTAGACCCTATTTAATGCTTTCCATATATTTTCTATTTATCGAAGAATATCCCTTAATATCTTTCTTAGATGAGTCGGAAGTCAAATTATTTTAATGCAGTTTTGTTCCAAAGATCAAGCGAATTCTAAAAACACCTTTATAATTGAAGTGGGGCAATTTTTGACGAAGATATGGCCATTTATTTCAAGGTAGACCCTATTTAATGCTTTCCATATATTTTCTATTTATCAAAGAATATCCCTTAATATCTTTCTTAGATGAGTCGGAAGTCAAATTATTTTAATGCAGTTTTGTTCCAAAGATCAAGTGAATTCTAAAAACACCTTTATAATTGAAATGGGGCAATTTTTGACGAAGATATGGCCATTTATTTCAAGGTAGACCCTTTTTAATGCTTTCCATATATTTTCTATTTATCAAGAATATCCCTTAATATCTTTCTTAGATGAGTCGGAAGTCAAATTATTTTAATGCAGTTTTGTTCCAAAGATCAAGTGAATTCTAAAAACACCTTTATAATTGAAATGGGGCAATTTTTGACGAAGATATGGCCATTTATTTCAAGGTAGACCCTATTTAATGCTTTCCATATATTTTCTATTTATCGAAGAATATCCCTTAATATCTTTCTTAGATGAGTCGGAAGTCAAATTACTTTAATGCAGTTTTGTTCCAAAGATCAAGTGAATTCTAAAAACACCTTTATAATTGAAATGGGGCAATTTTTGACGAAGATATGGCCATTTATTTCAAGGTAGACCCTATTTAATGCTTTCCATATATTTTCTATTTATCGAAGAATATCCCTTAATATCTTTCTTAGATGAGTCGGAAGTCAAATTATTTTAATGCAGTTTTGTTCCAAAGATCGAGTAAATTCTAAAAACACCTTTATAATTGAAATGGGGCAATTTTTGACGAAGATATGGCCATTTATTTCAAGGTAGACCCTATTTAATGCTTTCCATATATTTTCTATTTATCAAAGAATATCCCTTAATATCTTTTTTAGATGAGTCGGAAGTCAAATTATTTTAATGCAGTTTTGTTCCAAAGATCGAGTGAATTCTAAAAACACCTTTATAATTGAAATGGGGCAATTTTTGACGAAGATATGGCCATTTATTTCAAGGTAGACCCTATTTAATGCTTTCCATATATTTTCTATTTATCAAAGAATATCCCTTAATATCTTTCTTAGATGAGTCGGAAGTCAAATTATTTTAATGCAGTTTTGTTCCAAAGATCAAGTGAATTCTAAAAACACCTTTATAATTGAAATGGGGCAATTTTTGACGAAGATATGGCCATTTATTTCAAGGTAGACCCTATTTAATGCTTTCCATATATTTTCTATTTATCGAAGAATATCCCTTAATATCTTTCTTAGATGAGTCGGAAGTCAAATTATTTTAATGCAGTTTTGTTCCAAAGATCGAGTGAATTCTAAAAACACCTTTATAATTGAAATGGGGCAATTTTTGACGAAGATATGGCCATTTATTTCAAGGTAGACCCTATTTAATGCTTTCCATATATTTTCTATTTATCGAAGAATATCCCTTAATATCTTTCTTAGATGAGTCGGAAGTCAAATTATTTTAATGCAGTTTTGTTCCAAAGATCAAGTGAATTCTAAAAACACCTTTATAATTGAAATGGGGCAATTTTTGACGAAGATATGGCCATTTATTTCAAGGTAGACCCTATTTAATGCTTTCCATATATTTTCTATTTATCAAAGAATATCCCTTAATATCTTTCTTAGATGAGTCGGAAGTCAAATTATTTTAATGCTGTTTTGTTCCAAAGATCAAGTGAATTCTAAAAACACTTTTATAATTGAAATGGGGCAATTTTTGACGAAGATATGGCCATTTATTTCAAGGTAGACCCTTTTTCTATTTTCTATTTATCGAATATCCCTTAATATCTTTCTTAGATGAGTCGGAAGTCAAATTATTTTAATGCAGTTTTGTTCCAAAGATCAAGTGAATTCTAAAAACACCTTTATAATTGAAATGGGGCAATTTTTGACGAAGATATGGCCATTTATTTCAAGGTAGACCCTATTTAATGCTTTCCATATATTTTCTATTTATCGAAGAATATCCCTTAATATCTTTCTTAGATGAGTCGGAAGTCAAATTACTTTAATGCAGTTTTGTTCCAAAGATCAAGTGAATTCTAAAAACACCTTTATAATTGAATGGGGGCAATTTTTGACGAAGATATGGCCATTTATTTCAAGGTTGACACTATTTAATGCTTTCCATATATTTTCTATTTATCGAAGAATATCCCTTAATATCTTTCTTAGATGAGTCGGAAGTCAAATTATTTTAATGCAGTTTTGTTCCAAAGATCAAGCGAATTCTAAAAACACCTTTATAATTGAAGTGGGGCAATTTTTGACGAAGATATGGCCATTTATTTCAAGGTAGACCCTATTTAATGCTTTCCATATATTTTCTATTTATCAAAGAATATCCCTTAATATCTTTTTTAGATGAGTCGGAAGTCAAATTATTTTAATGCAGTTTTGTTTCAAAGATTAAGCGAATTCTAAAAACACCTTTATAATTGAAGTGGGGCAATTTTTGACGAAGATATGGCCATTTATTTCAAGGTAGACCCTTTTTAATGCTTTCCATATATTTTCTATTTATCGAAGAATATCCCTTAATATCTTTCTTAGATGAGTCGGAAGTCAAATTATTTTAATGCAGTTTTGTTCCAAAGATCGAGTGAATTCTAAAAACACCTTTATAATTGAAATGGGGCAATTTTTGACGAAGATATGGCCATTTATTTCAAGGTAGACCCTATTTAATGCTTTCCATATATTTTCTATTTATCAAAGAATATCCCTTAATATCTTTCTTAGATGAGTCGGAAGTCAAATTACTTTAATGCAGTTTTTTTCCAAAGATCAAGTGAATTCTAAAAACACCTTTATAATTGAAATGGGGCAATTTTTGACGAAGATATGGCCATTTATTTCAAGGTGGACCCTATTTAAATGCTTTCGATATATTTTTCTATTTATCGAAGAATATCCCTTAATATCTTTCTTAGATGAGTCGGGAAGTCAAATTTATTTTAATGCAGTTTTGTTTCAAAGATCGAGTGAATTCTAAAAACACCTTTATAATTGAAATGGGGCAATTTTTGACGAAGATATGGCTATTTATTTCAAGGTAGACCCTATGTAATGCTTTCCATATATTTTCTATTTATCAAAGAATATCCCTTAATATCTTTCTTACATGAGTCGGAAGTCAAATTATTTTAATGCAGTTTTCTTCCAAAGATCGAGTGAATTCTAAAAACACCTTTATAATTGAAATTGGGCAATTTTTGACGAAGATATGGCCATTTATTTCAAGGTAGACCCTATTTAATGCTTTCCATATATTTTCTATTTATCGAAGAATATCCCTTAATATCTTTCTTAGATGAGTCGGAAGACAAATTATTTTAATGCAGTTTTGTTCCAAAGATCAAGCAAATTCTAAAAACACCTTTATAATTGAAATTGGGCAATTTTAGATGAAGATATGGCCATTTATTTCAAGGTAGACCCTATTTAATGCTCTCAATATATATTCTATTTATCGAATATCCCTTAATATCTTTCTTAGATGAGTCGGAAGTCAAATTATTTTAATGCAGTTTTCTTCCAAAGATCGAGTGAATTCTAAAAACACCTTTATAATTGAAATGGGGCAATTTTTGACGAAGATATGGCCATTTATTTCAAGGTAGACCCTATTTAATGCTTTCCATATATTTTCTATTTATCGAAGAATATCCCTTAATATCTTTCTTAGATGAGTCGGAAGTCAAATTATTTTAATGCAGTTTGTTTTCAAAGATCAAGTGAATTCTAAAAACACCTTTATAATTGAAATGGGGCAATTTTTGACGAAGATATGGCCATTTAATTCAAGGTAGACCCTATTTAATGCTTTCCATATATTTTCTATTTATCGAAGAATATCCCTTAATATCTTTCTTAGATGAGTCGGAAGTCAAATTATTTTAATGCAGTTTTCTTCCAAAAATCGAGTGAATTCTAAAAACACCTTTATAATTGAAATGGGGCAATGTTTGACGAAGATATGGCCATTTATTTCAAGGTAGACCCTATTTAATGCTTTCCATATATTTTCTATTTATCGAAGAATATCCCTTAATATCTTTCTTAAATGAGTCGGAAGTCAAATTATTTTAATGCAGTTTTGTTCCAAAGATCAATCGAATTCTAAAAACACCTTTATAATTGAAATGGGGCAATTTTAGATGAAGATATGGCCATTTATTTCAAGGTAGACCCTATTTAATGCTTTCAATATATATTCTATTTATCGAATATCCCTTAATATCTTTCTTAGATGAGTCGAAAGACAAATTATTTTAATGCAGTTTTGTTTCAAAGATCAAGCGAATTCTAAAAACACCTTTATAGTTGAAATTGGGAAATTTTAGATGAAGATATGGCCATTTATTTCAAGGTAGACCCTATTTAATGCTTTCAATATATATTCTATTTATCGAATATCCCTTAATATCTTTCTTAGATGAGTCGGAAGTCAAAGTATTTTAATGCATTTTTGTTCCAAAGATCGAGTGAATTCTAAAAACTCCTTTGTAATTGAAATGGGGCAATTTTTGACGAAGATATGGCCATTTATTTCAAGGTAGACCCTATTTAATGCTTTCCATATATTTTCTATTTATCGAAGAATATCCCTTAATATCTTTCTTAGATGAGTCGGAAGTCAAATTATTTTAATGCAGTTTTGTTCCAAAGATCAAGTGAATTCTAAAAACACCTTTATAATTGAAATGGGGCAATTTTTGACGAAGATATGGCCATTTATTTCAAGGTAGACCCTATTTAATGCTTTCCATATATTTTCTATTTATCGAAGAATATCCCTTAATATCTTTCTTAGATGAGTCGGAAGTCAAATTATTTTAATGCAGTTTTGTTCCAAAGATCAAGTGAATTCTAAAAACACCTTTATAATTGAAATGGGGCAATTTTTGACGAAGATATGGCCATTTATTTCAAGGTTGACCCTATTTAATGCTTTCCATATATTTTCTATTTATCGAAGAATATCCCTTAATATCTTTCTTAGATGAGTCGGAAGTCAAATTATTTTAATGCAGTTTTGTTCCAAAGATTGAGTGAATTCTAAAAACACCTTTATAATTGAAGTGGGGCAATTTTTGACGAAGATATGGCTATTTATTTCAAGGTAGACCCTATTTAATGCTTTCCATATATTTTCTATTTATCAAAGAATATCCCTTAATATCTTTTTTAGATGAGTCGGAAGTCAAATTATTTTAATGCAGTTTTGTTTCAAAGATTAAGCGAATTCTAAAAACACCTTTATAATTGAAGTGGGTCAATTTTTGACGAAGATATGGCCATTTATTTCAAGGTAGACCCTATTTAATGCTCTCAATATATATTCTATTTATCGAATATCCCTTAATATCTTTCTTAGATGAGTCGGAAGTCAAATTATTTTAATGCAGTTTTCTTCCAAAGATCGAGTGAATTCTAAAAACACCTTTATAATTGAAATGGGGCAATTTTTGACGAAGATATGGCCATTTATTTCAAGGTAGACACTATTTAATGCATTCCATATATTTTCTATTTATCGAAGAATATCCCTTAATATCTTTCTTAGATGAGTCGGAAGTCAAATTACTTTAATGCAGTTTTGTTTCAAAGATCGAGTGAATTCTAAAAACACCTTTATAATTGAAATGGGGCAATTTTTGACGAAGATATGGCCATTTATTTCAAGGTAGACCCTATTTAATGCTTTCCATATATTTTCTATTTATCGAAGAATATCCCTTAATATCTTTCTTAGATGAGTCGGAAGTCAAATTATTTTAATGCAGTTTTCTTCCAAAAATCGAGTGAATTCTAAAAACACCTTTATAATTGAAATGGGGCAATGTTTGACGAAGATATGGCCATTTATTTCAAGGTAGACCCTATTTAATGCTTTCCATATATTTTCTATTTATCGAAGAATATCCCTTAATATCTTTCTTAAATGAGTCGGAAGTCAAATTATTTTAATGCAGTTTTGTGCCAAAGATCAAGCGAATTCTAAAAACACCTTTATAATTGAAATGGGGCAATTTTAGATGAAGATATGGCCATTTATTTCAAGGTAGACCCTATTTAATGCTCTCAATATATATTCTATTTATCGAATATCCCTTAATATCTTTCTTAGATGAGTCGGAAGTCAAATTATTTTAATGCAGTTTTCTTCCAAAGATCGAGTGAATTCTAAAAACACCTTTATAATTGAAATGGGGCAATTTTTGACGAAGATATGGCCATTTATTTCAAGGTAGACACTATTTAATGCATTCCATATATTTTCTATTTATCGAAGAATATCCCTTAATATCTTTCTTAGATGAGTCGGAAGTCAAATTACTTTGATGCAGTTTTGTTTCAAAGATCGAGTGAATTCTAAAAACACCTTTATAATTGAAATGGGGCAATTTTTGACGAAGATATGGCCATTTATTTCAAGGTAGACCCTATTTAATGCTTTCCATATATTTTCTATTTATCGAAGAATATCCCTTAATATCTTTCTTAGATGAGTCGGAAGTCAAATTATTTTAATGCAGTTTTGTTCCAAAGATCGAGTGAATTCTAAAAAAACCTTTATAATTGAAATGGGGCAATTTTTGACGAAGATATGGCCATTTATTTCAAGGTAGACCCTATTTAATGCTTTCCATATATTTTCTATTTATCGAAGAATATCCCTTAATATCTTTCTTAGATGAGTCGGAAGTCAAATTATTTTAATGCAGTTTTGTTCCAAAGATCAAGCGAATTCTAAAAACACCTTTATAATTGAAATTGGGCAATTTTAGATGAAGATATGGCCATTTATTTCAAGGTAGACCCTATTTAATGCTTTCCATATATTTTCTATTTATCGAAGAATATCCCTTAAACACCTTTATAATTGAAATTGGGCAATTTTAGATGAAGATATGGCCATTTATTTCAAGGTAGACCCTATTTAATGCTTTCAATATATTTTCTATTTATCGAATATCCCTTAATATCTTTCTTAGATGAGTCGGAAGTCAAATTATTTTAATGCAGTTTTGTTCCAAAGATCGAGTGAATTTTAAAAACACCTTTATAATTGAAATGGGGCAATTTTTGACGAAGATATGGCCATTTATTTCAAGGTAGACCCTATTTAATGCTTTCCATATATTTTCTATTTATCAAAGAATATCCCTTAATATCTTTCTTAGATGAGTCGGAAGACAAATTATTTTAATGCAGTTTTGTTTCAAAGATCAAGCGAATTCTAAAAACAACTTTATAGTTGAAATTGGGAAATTTTAGATGAAGATATGGCCATTTATTTCAAGGTAGACCCTATTTAATGCTTTCAATATATATTCTATTTATCGAATATCCCTTAATATCTTTCTTAGATGAGTCGGAAGTCAAATTATTTTAATGCAGTTTTGTTCCAAAGATCGAGTGAATTCTAAAAACTCCTTTATAATTGAAATGGGGCAATTTTTGACGAAGATATGGCCATTTATTTCAAGGTAGACCCTATTTAATGCTTTCCATATATTTTCTATTTATCGAAGAATATCCCTTAATATCTTTCTTAGATGAGTCGGAAGTCAAATTATTTTAATGCAGTTTTGTTCCAAAGATCAAGTGAATTCTAAAAACACCTTTATAATTGAAATGGGGCAATTTTTGACGAAGATATGGCCATTTATTTCAAGGTAGACCCTATTTAATGCTTTCCATATATTTTCTATTTATCGAAGAATATCCCTTAATATCTTTCTTAGATGAGTCGGAAGTCAAATTATTTTAATGCAGTTTTGTTCCAAAGATCAAGTGAATTCTAAAAACACCTTTATAATTGAAATGGGGCAATTTTTGACGAAGATATGGCCATTTATTTCAAGGTTGACCCTATTTAATGCTTTCCATATATTTTCTATTTATCGAAGAATATCCCTTAATATCTTTCTTAGATGAGTCGGAAGTCAAATTATTTTAATGCAGTTTTGTTCCAAAGATTAAACGAATTCTAAGAACACCTTTATAATTGAAGTGGGGCAATTTTTGACGAAGATATGGCTATTTATTTCAAGGTAGACCCTATTTAATGCTTTCCATATATTTTCTATTTATCAAAGAATATCCCTTAATATCTTTTTTAGATGAGTCGGAAGTCAAATTATTTTAATGCAGTTTTGTTTCAAAGATTAAGCGAATTCTAAAAACACCTTTATAATTGAAGTGGGTCAATTTTTGACGAAGATATGGCCATTTATTTCAAGGTAGACCCTTTTTAATGCTTTCCATATATTTTCTATTTATCGAATATCCCTTAATATCTTTCTTAGATGAGTCGGAAATCAAATTATTGTAATGCAGTTTTGTTCCAAAGATCGAGCGAATTCTAAAAACACCTTTATAATTGAAATGGGGCAATTTTTGACGAAGATATGGCCATTTATTTCAAGGTAGACCCCATTTAATGCTTTCCATATATTTTCTATTTATCAAAGAATATCCCTTAATATCTTTCTTAGATGAGTCGGAAGTCAAATTATTTTAATGCAGTTTTGTTCCAAAGATCGAGTGAATTCTAAAAACACCTTTATAATTGAAATGGGGCAATTTTTGACGAAGATATGGCCATTTATTTCAAGGTAGACCCTATTTAATGCTTTCCATATATTTTCTATTTATCGAAGAATATCCCTTAATATCTTTCTTAGATGAGTCGGAAGTCAAATTATTTTAATGCAGTTTTGTTCCAAAGATCAAGTGAATTCTAAAAACACCTTTATAATTGAAATGGGGCAATTTTTGACGAAGATATGGCCATTTATTTCAAGGTAGACCCTATTTAATGCTTTCCATATATTTTCTATTTATCGAAGAATATCCCTTAATATCTTTTTTAGATGAGTCGGAAGTCAAATTATTTTAATGCAGTTTTGTTCCAAAGATCAAGCGAATTCTAAAAACACCTTTATAATTGAAATTGGGCAATTTTAGATGAAGATATGGCCATTTATTTCAAGGTAGACCCTATTTAATGCTCTCAATATATATTCTATTTATCGAATATCCCTTAATATCTTTCTTAGATGAGTCGGAAGTCAAATTATTTTAAATCATTTTTGTTCCAAAGATCGAGTGAATTCTAAAAACACCTTTATAATTGAAATGGGGCAATTTTTGACGAAGATATGGCCATTTATTTCAAGGTAGACCCTATTTAATGCTTTCCATATATTTTCTATTTATCGAAGAATATCCCTTAATATCTTTCTTAGATGAGTCGGAAGTCAAATTATTTTAATGCAGTTTTGTTTCAAAGATTAAGCGAATTCTAAAAACACCTTTATAATTGAAGTGGGGCAATTATTGACGAAGATATGGCCATTTATTTCAAGGTAGACCCTATTTAATGCTTTCCATATATTTTCTATTTATCGAATATCCCTTAATATCTTTCTTAGATGAGTCGGAAGTCAAATTATTTTAATGCAGTTTTGTTCCAAAGATCGAGTGAATTCTAAAAACACCTTTATAATTGAAATGGGGCAATTTTTGACGAAGATATGGCCATTTATTTCAAGGTAGACCCTATTTAATGCTCTCCATATATTTTCTATTTATCGAAGAATATCCCTTAATATCTTTTTTAGATGAGTCGGAAGTCAAATTATTTTAATGCAGTTTTGTTCCAAAGATTAAACGAATTCTAAGAACACCTTTATAATTGAAATGGGGCAATTTTTGACGAAGATATGGCCATTTATTTCAAGGTAGACCCTATTTAATGCTTTCCATATATTTTCTTTTTATCAAAGAATATCCCTTAATATCTTTCTTAGATGAGTCGGAAGACAAATTATTTTAATGCAGTTTTGTTCCAAAGATCAAGCGAATTCTAAAAATACCTTTATAATTGTAATTTGGGCAATTTTTAGATGAAGATATGGCCATTTATTTCAAGGTAGACCCTATTTAATGCTCTCATATAAATTCTATTTATCGAATATCCCTTAATATCTTTCTTAGATGAGTCCGGAAGTCAAATTATTTTAATGCATTTTTGTTCCAAAGATCAAGTGAATTGCTACAAACACCTTTATAATTGAAATGGGGCAATTTTTGACGAAGATATGGCCATTTATTTCAAGGTAGACCCTATTTAATGCTTTCCATATATTTTCTATTTATCGAAGAATATCCCTTAATATCTTTTTTAGATGAGTCGGAAGTCAAATTATTTTAATGCAGTTTTGTTTCAAAGATTAAGCGAATTCTAAAAACACCTTTATAATTGAAGTGGGGCAATTATTGACGAAGATATGGCCATTTATTTCAAGGTAGACCCTATTTAATGCTTTCCATATATTTTCTATTTATCGAAGAATATCCCTTAATATCTTTCTTAGATGAGTCGGAAGTCAAATTATTTTAATGCAGTTTGTTTTCAAAGATCGAGTGAATTCTAAAAACACCTTTATAATTGAAATGGGGCAATTTTTGACGAAGATATGGCCATTTATTTCAAGGTAGACCCTATTTAATGCTTTCCATATATTTTCTATTTATCAAAGAATATCCCTTAATATCTTTCTTAGATGAGTCGGAAGTCAAATTATTTTAATGCAGTTTTGTTCCAAAGATCAAGTGAATTCTAAAAACACTTTTATAATTGAAATGGGGCAATTTTTGACGAAGATATGGCCATTTATTTCAAGGTAGACCCTATTTAATGCTTTCCATATATTTTCTATTTATCGAAGAATATCCCTTAATATCTTTTTTAGATGAGTCGGAAGTCAAATTATTTTAATGCAGTTTTGTTTCAAAGATCAAGTGAATTCTAAAAACACCTTTATAATTGAAGTGGGGCAATTTTTGACGAAGATATGGCCATTTATTTCAAGGTAGACCCTATTTAATGCTCTCCATATGTTTTCTTTTTATCGAATATCCCTTAATATCTTTCTTAGATGAGTCGGAAGTCAAATTATTTTAATGCAGTTTTGTTCCAAAGATCAGGCGAATTCTAAAAACACCTTTATAATTGAAATGGGGCAATTTTTGACGAAGATATGGCCATTTATTTCAAGGTAGACCCTATTTAATGCTCTCCATATATTTTCTATTTATCGAATATCCCTTAATATCTTTCTTAGATGAGTCGGAAGTCAAATTATTTTAATGCAGTTTTCTTCCAAAGATCGAGTGAATTCTAAAAACACCTTTATAATTGAAATGGGGCAATTTTTGACGAAGATATGGCCTTTTATTTCAAGGTAGACCCTATTTAATGCTTTCCATATATTTTCTATTTATCGAAGAATATCCCTTAATATCTTTCTTAGATGAGTCGGAAGTCAAATTATTTTAATGCAGTTTTGTTTCAAAGATTAAGCAAATTCTAAAAACACCTTGATAATTGAAGTGGGGCAATTTTTGACGAAGATATGGCTATTTATTTCAAGGTAGACCCTATTTAATGCTTTCCATATATTTTCTATTTATCGAATATCCCTTAATATCTTTCTTAGATGAGTCGGAAGTCAAATTATTTTAGTGCAGTTTTCTTCCAAAGATCGAGTGAATTCTAAAAACATCTTTATAATTGAAATGGGGCAATTTTTGACGAAGATATGGCCATTTATTTCAAGGTAGACCCTATTTAATGCTTTCCATATATTTTCTATTTATCAAAGAATATCCCTTAATATCTTTCTTAGATGAGTCGGAAGTCAAATTATTTTAATGCAGTTTTGTTCCAAAGATCAAGTGAATTCTAAAAACACTTTTATAATTGAAATGGGGCAATTTTTGACGAAGATATGGCCATTTATTTCAAGGTAGACCCTATTTAATGCTTTCCATATATTTTCTATTTATCGAAGAATATCCCTTAATATCTTTTTTAGATGAGTCGGAAGTCAAATTATTTTAATGCAGTTTTGTTCCAAAGATCAAGCGAATTCTAAAAACACTTTTATAATTGAAATGGGGCAATTTTTGACGAAGATATGGCCATTTATTTCAAGGTAGACCCTATTTAATGCTTTCCATATATTTTCTATTTATCGAATATCCCTTAATATCTTCCTTAGATGAGTCGGAAGTCAAATTATTTTAATGCAGTTTTTCTCCAAAGATCGAGTGAATTCTAAAAACACCTTTATAATTGAAATGGGGCAATTTTTGACGAAGATATGGCCATTTATTTCAAGGTAGACCCTATTTAATGCTTTCCATATATTTTCTATTTATCGAAGAATATCCCTTAATATCTTTCTTAGATGAGTCGGAAGTCAAATTATTTTAATGCAGTTTTGTTTCAAAGATTAAGCAAATTCTAAAAACACCTTTATAATTGAAATGGGGCAATTTTTGACGAAGATATGGCCATTTATTTCAAGGTAGACCCTATTTAATGCTTTCCATATATTTTCTATTTATCAAAGAATATCCCTTAATATCTTTTTTAGATGAGTCGAAAGTCAAATTATTTTAATGCAGTTTTCTTCCAAAGATCGAGTGAATTCTAAAAACACCTTTATAATTGAAGTGGGGCAATTTTTGACGAAGATATGGCCATTTATTTCAAGGAAGACCCTATTTAATGCTTTCCATATATTTTCTATTTATCAAAGAATATCCCTTAATATCTTTCTTAGATGAGTCGAAAGTCAAATTATTTTAATGCAGTTTTGTTTCAAAGATTAAGCGAATTCTAAAAACACCTTTATAATTGAAGTGGGGCAATTTTTGACGAAGATATGGCCATTTATTTCAAGGTAGACCCTATTTAATGCTTTCAATATATTTTCTATTTATCGAAGAATATCCATTAATATCTTTTTTAGATGAGTCGGAAGTCAAACTATTTTAATGCAGTTTTGTTCCAAAGATCAAGTGAAGTCTAAAAATACCTTTATAATTAAAATGGGGACATTTTTGACGAAGATATGGCCATTTATTTCAAGGTAGACCCTATTTAATGCTTTCCATATATTTTATATTTATCGAAGAATATCCCTTAATATCTTTCTTTGATGAGTCGGAAGTCAAATTATTTTAATGCAGTTTTGTTCCAAAGATCAAGCGAATTCTAAAAACACCTTTATAATTGAAATGGGGCAATTTTTGACGAAGATATGGCTATTTATTTCAAGGTAGACCCTATTTAATGCTTTCCATATATTTTCTATTTATCGAAGAATATCCCTTAATATCTATCTTAGATGAGTCGGAAGTCAAATTATTTTAATGCAGTTTGTTTTCAAAGATCAAGTGAATTCTAAAAACACCTTTATAATTGAAATGGGGCAATTTTTGACGAAGATATGGCCATTTATTTCAAGGTAGACCCTATTTAATGCTTTCCATATATTTTCTATTTATCGAAGAATATCCCTTAATATCTTTCTTAGATGAGTCGGAAGTCAAATTATTTTAATGCAGTTTTGTTTCAAAGATCGAGTGAATTCTAAAAACACCTTTATAATTGAAGTGGGGCAATTTTTGACGAAGATATGGCCATTTATTTCAAGGTAGACACTATTTAATGCTTTCCATATATTTTCTATTTATCGAAGAATATCCCTTAATATCTTTCTTAGATGAGTCGGAAGTCAAATTATTTTAATGCAGTTTTGTTTCAAAGATCAAGTGAATTCTAAAAACACCTTTATAATTGAAATGGGGCAATTTTTGACGAAGATATGGCCATTTATTTCAAGGTAGACCCTATTTAATGCTTTCCATATATTTTCTATTATCGAAGAATAATCCCTTACTATCTTTCCTAGATGAGTCGGAAGTCAAATTATTTTAGTGCAGTTTTGTTCCAAAGATCAAGTGAATTCTAAAAACACTTTTTTAATTGAAATGGGGCAATTTTAGATAAAGATATGGCCATTTATTTCAAGGTAGACCCTATTTAATGCTTTCCATATATTTTCTATTTATCGAAGAATATCCCTTAATATCTTTCTTAGATGAGTCGGAAGTCAAATTATTTTAATGCAGTTTTGTTCCAAAGATCAAGTGAATTCTAAAAACACCTTTATAATTGAAATGGGGCAATTTTTGACGAAGATATGGCCATTTATTTCAAGGTAGACCCTATTTAATGCTTTCCATATATTTTCTATTTATCGAAGAATATCCCTTAATATCTTTCTTAGATGAGTCGGAAGTCAAATTATTTTAATGCAGTTTTGTTCCAAAGATCAAGTGAATTCTAAAAACACCTTTATAATTGAAATGGGGCAATTTTTGACGAAGATATGGCCATTTATTTTAAGGTAGACCCTATTTAATGCTTTCCATATATTTTCTATTTATCGAAGAATATCCCTTAATATCTTTCTTAGATGAGTCGGAAGTCAAATTATTTTAATGCAGTTTTGTTCCAAAGATCAAGCGAATTCTAAAAACACCTTTATAATTGAAATGGGGCAATTTTAGATAAAGATATGGCCATTTATTTCAAGGTAGACCCTATTTAATGCTTTCCATATATTTTCTATTTATCGAAGAATATCCCTTAATATCTTTCTTAGATGAGTCGGAAGTCAAATTATTTTAATGCAGTTTTGTTCCAAAGATTGAGTGAATTCTAAAAACACCTTTATAATTGAAGTGGGGCAATTTTTGACGAAGATATGGCCATTTATTTCAAGGTAGACCCTATTTAATGCTTTCCATATATTTTCTATTTATCGAAGAATATCCCTTAATATCTTTCTTAGATGAGTCGGAAGTCAAATTATTTTAATGCAGTTTTGTTCCAAAGATTAAGCGAATTCTAAAAACACCTTTATAATTGAAGTGGGGCAATTTTTGACGAAGATATGGCCATTTATTTCAAGGTAGAGCCTATTTAATGCTTTCCATATATTTTCTATTTATCGAAGAATATCCCTTAATATCTTTTTTAGATGAGTCGGAAGTCAAATTATTTTAATGCAGTTTTGTTCCAAAGATCGATTGAATTCTAAAAACACCTTTATAATTGAAATGGGGCAATTTTTGACGAAGATATGGCCATTTATTTCAAGGTAGACCCTATTTAATGCTTTCCATATATTTTCTATTTATCGAAGAACATCCCTTAATATCTTTCTTAGATGAGTCGGAAGTCAAATTATTTTAATGCAGGTTTATTTCAAAGATTAAGCGAATTCTAAAAACACCTTTATAATTGAAATGGGGCAAATTTTGACGAAGATATGACTATTTATTTCAAGGTAGACCCTATTTAATGCTTTCCATATATTTTCTATTTATCAGAATATCCCTTAATATCTTTCTTAGATGAGTCGGAAGTCAAATTATTTTAATGCAGTTTTGTTCCAAAGATCGAGTGAATTCTAAAAACACCTTTATAATTGAAATGGGGCAATTTTTGACGAAGATATGGCCATTTATTTCAAGGTAGACCCTATTTAATGCTTTCAATATATTTTCTATTTATCGAAGAATATCCCTTAATATCTTTCTTAGATGAGTCGGAAGTCAAATTATTTTAATGCAGTTTTGTTTCAAAGATTAAGCGAATTCTAAAAACACCTTTATAATTGAAATGGGGCAATTTTTGACGAAGATATGGCCATTTATTTCAAGGTAGACCCTATTTAATGCTCTCCATATATTTTCTATTTATCGAATATCCCTTAATATCTTTCTTAGATGAGTCGGAAGTCAAATTATTTTAAAACACTTTTGTTTCAAAGATTAAGCGAATTCTACAAACACCTTTATAATTGAAGTGGGGCAATTTTCGACGAAGATATGGCCATTTATTTCAAGGTAGACACTATTTAATGCATTCCATATATTTTCTATTTATCGAAGAATATCCCTTAATATCTTTCTTAGATGAGTCGGAAGTCAAATTATTTTAATGCAGGTTTGTTCCAAAGATCAAGTGAATTCTAAAAACACCTTTATAATTGAAATGGGGCAATTTTTGACGAAGATATGGCCATTTATTTCAAGGTAGACCCTATTTAATGCTTTCCATATATTTTCTATTTATCGAAGAATATCCCTTAATATCTTTCTAAGATGAGTCGGAAGTCAAATTATTTTAATGCAGTTTTCTTCCAAAAATCGAGTGAATTCTAAAAACACCTTTATAATTGAAATGGGGCAATGTTTGACGAAGATATGGCCATTTATTTCAAGGTAGACCCTATTTAATGCTTTCCATATATTTTCTATTTATCGAAGAATATCCCTTAATATCTTTCTTAGATGAGTCGGAAGTCAAATTATTTTAATGCAGTTTTGTTCCAAAGATCAAGCGAATTCTAAAAACACATTTATAATTGAAATGGGACAATTTTAGATGAAGATATGGCCATTTATTTCAAGGTAGACCCTATTTAATGCTTTCCATATATTTTCTATTTATCGAAGAATATCCCTTAATATCTTTTTTAGATGAGGCGGAAGTCAAATTATTTTAATGCAGTTTTGTTCCAAAGATCGATTGAATTCTAAAAACACCTTTATAATTGAAATGGGGCAATTTTTGACGAAGATATGGCCATTTATTTCAAGGTAGACCCTATTTAATGCTTTCCATATATTTTCTATTTATCGAAGAATATCCCTTAATATCTTTTTTAGATAAGTCGGAAGTCAAATTATTTTAATGCAGTTTTATTTCAAAGATTAAGCGAATTCTAAAAATACCTTTATAATTGAAGTGGGGCAATTTTTGACGAAGATATGGCCATTTATTTCAAGGTAGACCCTATTTAATGCTTTCCATATATTTTCTATTTATCGAATATCCCTTAATATCTTTCTTAGATGAGTCGGAAGTCAAATTATTTTAATGCAGTTTTCTTCCAAAGATCGAGTGAATTCTAAAAACACCTTTATAATTGAAATGGGGCAATTTTTGACGAAGATATGGCCATTTATTTCAAGGTAGACCCTATTTAATGCTTTCAATATATTTTCTATATATCGAAGAATATCCCTTAATATCTTTCTTAGATGAGTCGGAAGTCAAATTATTTTAATGCAGTTTTGTTTCAAAGATTAAGCGAATTCTAAAAACACCTTTATAATTGAAATGGGGCAATTTTTGACGAAGATATGGCCATTTATTTCAAGGTAGACCCTATTTAATGCTCTCCATATATTTTCTATTTATCAGAATATCCCTTAATATCTTTCTTAGATGAGTCGGAAGTCAAATTATTTTAATGCAGTTTTGTTCCAAAGATCAAGTGAATTCTAAAAACACCTTTATAATTGAAATGGGGCAATTTTTGACGAAGATATGGCCATTTATTTCAAGGTAGACACTATTTAATGCATTCCATATATTTTCTATTTATCGAAGAATATCCCTTAATATCTTTCTTAGATGAGTCGGAAGTCAAATTATTTTAATGCAGTTTTGTTCCAAAGATCAAGTGAATTCTAAAAACACCTTTATAATTGAAATGGGGCAATTTTTGACGAAGATATGGCCATTTATTTCAAGGTAGACCCTATTTAATGCTTTCCATATATTTTCTATTTATCGAAGAATATCCCTTAATATCTTTCTTAGATGAGTCGGAAGTCAAATTATTTTAATGCAGTTTTCTTCCAAAAATCGAGTGAATTCTAAAAACACCTTTATAATTGAAATGGGGCAATGTTTGACGAAGATATGGCCATTTATTTCAAGGTAGACCCTATTTAATGCTTTCCATATATTTTCTATTTATCGAAGAATATCCCTTAATATCTTTCTTAGATGAGTCGGAAGTCAAATTATTTTAATGCAGTTTTGTTCCAAAGATCAAGCGAATTCTAAAAACACCTTTATAATTGAAATGGGGCAATTTTAGATGAAGATATGGCCATTTATTTCAAGGTAGACCCTATTTAATGCTTTCCATATATTTTCTATTTATCGAGGAATATCCCTTAATATCTTTCTTAGACGAGTCGGAAGTCAAATTATTTTAATGCAGTTTTGTTTCAAAGATTGAGTGAATTCTAAAAACATCTTTATAATTGAAGTGGGGCAATTTTTGACGAAGATATGGCTATTTATTTCAAGGTAGACCCTATTTAATGCTTTCCATATATTTTCTATTTATCGAAGAATATCCCTTAATATCTTTTTTAGATGAGGCGGAAGTCAAATTATTTTAATGCAGTTTTGTTTCAAAGATTAAGCGAATTCTAAAAACACCTTTATAATTGAAATGGGGCAATTTTTGACGAAGATATGGCCATTTATTTCAAGGTAGACCCTATTTAATGCTCTCCATATATTTTCTATTTATCGAATATCCCTTAATATCTTTCTTAGATGAGTCGGAAGTCAAATTATTTTAAAACACTTTTGTTTCAAAGATTAAGCGAATTCTACAAACACCTTTATAATTGAAGTGGGGCAATTTTCGACGAAGATATGGCCATTTATTTCAAGGTAGACACTATTTAATGCATTCCATATATTTTCTATTTATCGAAGAATATCCCTTAATATCTTTCTTAGATGAGTCGGAAGTCAAATTATTTTAATGCAGGTTTGTTCCAAAGATCAAGTGAATTCTAAAAACACCTTTATAATTGAAATGGGGCAATTTTTGACGAAGATATGGCCATTTATTTCAAGGTAGACCCTATTTAATGCTTTCCATATATTTTCTATTTATCGAAGAATATCCCTTAATATCTTTCTAAGATGAGTCGGAAGTCAAATTATTTTAATGCAGTTTTCTTCCAAAAATCGAGTGAATTCTAAAAACACCTTTATAATTGAAATGGGGCAATGTTTGACGAAGATATGGCCATTTATTTCAAGGTAGACCCTATTTAATGCTTTCCATATATTTTCTATTTATCGAAGAATATCCCTTAATATCTTTCTTAGATGAGTCGGAAGTCAAATTATTTTAATGCAGTTTTGTTCCAAAGATCAAGCGAATTCTAAAAACACATTTATAATTGAAATGGGGCAATTTTAGATGAAGATATGGCCATTTATTTCAAGGTAGACCCTATTTAATGCTTTCCATATTTTTTCTATTTATCGAAGAATATCCCTTAATATCTTTTTTAGATGAGGCGGAAGTCAAATTATTTTAATGCAGTTTTGTTCCAAAGATCGATTGAATTCTAAAAACACCTTTATAATTGAAATGGGGCAATTTTTGACGAAGATATGGCCATTTATTTCAAGGTAGACCCTATTTAATGCTTTCCATATATTTTCTATTTATCGAAGAATATCCCTTAATATCTTTTTTAGATGAGTCGGAAGTCAAATTATTTTAATGCAGTTTTGTTTCAAAGATTAAGCGAATTCTAAAAACACCTTTATAATTGAAATGGGGCAATTTTTGACGAAGATATGGCCATTTATTTCAAGGTAGACCCTATTTAATGCTCTCCATATATTTTCTATTTATCGAATATCCCTTAATATCTTTCTTAGATGAGTCGGAAGTCAAATTATTTTAAAACACTTTTGTTTCAAAGATTAAGCGAATTCTACAAACACCTTTATAATTGAAGTGGGGCAATTTTTGACGAAGATATGGCCATTTATTTCAAGGTAGACACTATTTAATGCTTTCCATATATTTTCTATTTATCGAAGAATATCCCTTAATATCTTTCTTAGATGAGTCGGAAGTCAAATTATTTTAATGCAGGTTTGTTCCAAAGATCAAGTGAATTCTAAAAACACCTTTATAATTGAAATGGGGCAATTTTTGACGAAGATATGGCCATTTATTTCAAGGTAGACCCTATTTAATGCTTTCCATATATTTTCTATTTATCGAAGAATATCCCTTAATATCTTTCTAAGATGAGTCGGAAGTCAAATTATTTTAATGCAGTTTTCTTCCAAAGATCGAGTGAATTCTAAAAACACCTTTATAATTGAAATGGGGCAATGTTTGACGAAGATATGGCCATTTATTTCAAGGTAGACCCTATTTAATGCTTTCCATATATTTTCTATTTATCGAAGAATATCCCTTAATATCTTTCTTAGATGAGTCGGAAGTCAAATTATTTTAATGCAGTTTTGTTCCAAAGATCAAGCGAATTCTAAAAACACATTTATAATTGAAATGGGGCAATTTTAGATGAAGATATGGCCATTTATTTCAAGGTAGACCCTATTTAATGCTTTCCATATATTTTCTATTTATCGAAGAATATCCCTTAATATCTTTTTTAGATGAGTCGGAAGTCAAATTATTTTAATGCAGTTTTGTTCCAAAGATCGATTGAATTCTAAAAACACCTTTATAATTGAAATGGGGCAATTTTTGACGAAGATATGGCCATTTATTTCAAGGTAGACCCTATTTAATGCTTTCCATATATTTTCTATTTATCGAAGAATATCCCTTAATATCTTTTTTAGATAAGTCGGAAGTCAAATTATTTTAATGCAGTTTTATTTCAAAGATTAAGCGAATTCTAAAAATACCTTTATAATTGAAATGGGGCAATTTTTGACGAAGATATGGCCATTTATTTCAAGGTAGACCCTATTTAATGCTTTCCATATATTTTCTATTTATCGAATATCCCTTAATATCTTTCTTAGATGAGTCGGAAGTCAAATTATTTTAATGCAGTTTTCTTCCAAAGATCGAGTGAATTCTAAAAACACCTTTATAATTGAAATGGGGCAATTTTTGACGAAGATATGGCCATTTATTTCAAGGTAGACCCTATTTAATGCTCTCCATATATTTTCTATTTATCGAATATCCCTTAATATCTTTCTTAGATGAGTCGGAAGTCAAATTATTTTAATGCAGTTTTGTTCCAAAGATCAAGTGAATTCTAAAAACACCTTTATAATTGAAATGGGGCAATTTTTGACGAAGATATGGCCATTTATTTCAAGGTAGACACTATTTAATGCATTCCATATATTTTCTATTTATCGAAGAATATCCCTTAATATCTTTCTTAGATGAGTCGGAAGTCAAATTATTTTAATGCAGTTTTGTTCCAAAGATCAAGTGAATTCTAAAAACACCTTTATAATTGAAATGGGGCAATTTTTGACGAAGATATGGCCATTTATTTCAAGGTAGACCCTATTTAATGCTTTCCATATATTTTCTATTTATCGAAGAATATCCCTTAATATCTTTCTTAGATGAGTCGGAAGTCAAATTATTTTAATGCAGTTTTCTTCCAAAAATCGAGTGAATTCTAAAAACACCTTTAAAATTGAAATGGGGCAATGTTTGACGAAGATATGGCCATTTATTTCAAGGTAGACCCTATTTAATGCTTTCCATATATTTTCTATTTATCGAAGAATATCCCTTAATATCTTTCTTAGATGAGTCGGAAGTCAAATTATTTTAATGCAGTTTTGTTCCAAAGATCAAGCGAATTCTAAAAACACCTTTATAATTGAAATGGGGCAATTTTAGATGAAGATATGGCCATTTATTTCAAGGTAGACCCTATTTAATGCTTTCCATATATTTTCTATTTATCGAAGAATATCCCTTAATATCTTTCTTAGATGAGTCGGAAGTCAAAATTATTTTAATGCAGCTGTGTTTCTAACGATTAGGCGAATTCTAAAAACACCTCTATAATTGAAGTGGGGCAATTTTTGACGAAGATATGGCCATTTATTTCAAGGTAGACCATATTTAATGCTTTCCATATATTTTCAATTTATCGAAGAATATCCCTTAATATCTTTTTTAGATGAGTCGGAAGTCAAATTATTTTAATGCAGTTTTGTTCCAAAGATCGAGTGAATTCTAAAAACACCTTTATAATTGAAATGGGGCAATTTTTGACGAAGATATGGCCATTTATTTCAAGGTAGACCCTATTTAATGCTTTCCATATATTTTCTATTTATCGAAGAATATCCCTTAATATCTTTCTTAGATGAGTCGGAAGTCAAATTATTTTAATGCAGTTTTGTTTCAAAGATCAAGTGAATTCTAAAAACACCTTTATAATTGAAATGGGGCAATTTTTGACGAAGATATGGCCATTTATTTCAAGGTAGACACTATTTAATGCTTTCCATATATTTTCTATTTATCGAAGAATATCCCTTAATATCTTTCTTAGATGAGTCGGAAGTCAAATTATTTTAATGCAGTTTTGTTCCAAAGATTGGGTGAATTCTAAAAACACCTTTATAATTGAAGTGGGGCAATTTTTGACGAAGATATGGCTATTTATTTCAAGGTAGACCCTATTTAATGCTTTCCATATATTTTCTATTTATCGAAGAATATCCCTTAATATCTTTTTTAGATGAGTCGGAAGTCAAATTATTTTAATGCAGTTTTGTTTCAAAGATTAAGCGAATTCTAAAAACACCTTTATAATTGAAGTGGGGCAATTTTTGACGAAGATATGGCCATTTATTTCAAGGTAGACCCTATTTAATGCTTTCCATATATTTTCTATTTATCGAAGAATATCCCTTAATATCTTTCTTAGATGAGTCGGAAGTCAAATTATTTTAATGCAGTTTTGTTCCAAAGATCAAGTGAAGTCTAAAAACACCTTTATAATTGAAATGGGGCAATTTTTGACGAAGATATGGCCATTTATTTCAAGGTAGACCCTATTTAATGCTTTCCATATATTTTATATTTATCAAAGAATATCCCTTAATATCTTTCTTAGATGAGTCGGAAGTCAAATTATTTTAATGCAGTTTTGTTCCAAAGATCAAGTGAATTCTAAAAACACCTTTATAATTGAAATGGGGCAATTTTTGACGAAGATATGGCCATTTATTTCAAGGTAGACCCTATTTAATGCTTTCCATATATTTTCTATTTATCGAAGAATATCCTTTAATATCTTTCTTAGATGAGTCGGAAGTCAAATTATTTTAATGCAGTTTGTTTTCAAAGATCAAGGGAATTCTAAAAACACCTTTATATTTGAAATGGGGCAATTTTTGACGAAGATATGGCCATTTATTTCAAGGTAGACCCTATTTAATGCTTTCCATATATTTTCTATTTATCGAAGAATATCCCTTAATATCTTTCTTAGATGTGTCGGAAGTCAAATTATTTTAATGCAGTTTTGTTCCAAAGAACGAGTGAATTCTAAAAACACCTTTATAATTGAAATGGGGCAATTTTTGATGAAGATATGGCCATTTATTTCAAGGTTGACCCTATTTAATGCTTTCCATATATTTTCTATTTATCGAAGAATATCCCTTAATATCTTTCTTAGATGAGTCGGAAGTCAAATTATTTTAATGCAGTTTGTTTTCAAAGATCAAGGGAATTCTAAAAACACCTTTATATTTGAAATGGGGCAATTTTTGACGAAGATATGGCCATTTATTTCAAGGTAGACCCTATTTAATGCTTTCCATATATTTTCTATTTATCGAAGAATATCCCTTAATATCTTTCTTAGATGTGTCGGAAGTCAAATTATTTTAATGCAGTTTTGTTCCAAAGATCGAGTGAATTCTAAAAACACCTTTATAATTGAAATGGGGCAATTTTTGACGAAGATATGGCCATTTATTTCAAGGTAGACACTATTTAATGCATTGCATATATTTTCTATTTATCGAAGAATATCCCTTAATATCTTTCTTAGATGAGTCGGAAGTCAAATTATTTTAATGCAGTTTTGTTCCAAAGATCAAGTGAATTCTAAAAACACCTTTATAATTGAAATGGGGCAATTTTTGACGAAGATATGGCCATTTATTTCAAGGTAGACCCTATTTAATGCTTTCCATATATTTTCTATTTATCGAAGAATATCCCTTAATATCTTTCTTAGATGAGTCGGAAGTCAAATTATTTTAATGCAGTTTTATTTCAAAGATTAAGCGAATTCTAAAAATACCTTTATATTTGAAGTGGGGCAATTTTTGACGAAGATATGGCCATTTATTTCAAGGTAGACCCTATTTAATGCTTTCCATATATTTTCTATTTATCGAAGAATATCCCTTAATATCTTTCTTAGATGAGTCGGAAGTCAAATTATTTTAATGCAGTTTTCTTCCAAAGATCGAGTGAATTCTAAAAACACCTTTATAATTGAAATGGGGCAATTTTTGACGAAGATATGGCCATTTATTTCAAGGTAGACCCTATTTAATGCTTTCCATATATTTTCTATTTATCGAAGAATATCCCTTAATATCTTTCTTAGATGAGTCGGAAGTCAAATTATTTTAATGCAGTTTTGTTTCAAAGATTAAGCGAATTCTAAAAACACCTTTATAATTGAAGTGGGGCAATTTTTGACGAAGATATGGCCATTTATTTCAAGTTAGACCCTATATAATGCTTTCCATATATTTTCTATTTATCGAATATCCCTTAATATCTTTCTTAGATGAGTCGGAAGTCAAATTATTTTAATGTAGTTTTGTTTCAAAGATCAAGTGAATTCTAAAAACACCTTTATAATTGAAGTGGGGCAATTTTTGACGAAGATATGGCCATTTATTTCAAGGTAGACCCTATTTAATGCTTTCCATATATTTTCTATTTATCGAAGAATATCCCTTAATATCTTTCTTAGATGAGTCGGAAGTCAAATTATTTTAGTGCAGTTTTGTTCCAAAGATCAAGTGAATTCTAAAAACACTTTTATAATTGAAATGGGGCAATTTTAGATAAAGATATGGCCATTTATTTCAAGGTAGACCCTATTTAATGCTTTCCATATATTTTCTATTTATCGAAGAATATCCCTTAATATCTTTCTTAGATGAGTCGGAAGTCAAATTATTTTAATGCAGTTTTGTTCCAAAGATCGAGTGAATTCTAAAAACACCTTTATAATTGAAATGGGGCAATTTTTGACGAAGATATGGCCATTTATTTCAAGGTAGACCCTATTTAATGCTTTCCATATATTTTCTATTTATCGAAGAATATCCCTTAATATCTTTCTTAGATGAGTCGGAAGTCAAATTATTTTAATGCAGTTTTGTTCCAAAGATCGAGCGAATTCTAAAAACACCTTTATAATTGAAATGGGGCAATTTTTGACGAAGATATGGCCATTTATTTCAAGGTAGACACTATTTAATGCTTTCCATATATTTTCTATTTATCGAAGAATATCCCTTAATATCTTTCTTAGATGAGTCGGAAGTCAAATTATTTTAATGCAGTTTTGTTCCAAAGATCAAGCAAATTCTAAAAACACCTTTATAATTGAAATTGGGCAATTTTAGATAAAGATATGGCCATTTATTTCAAGGTAGACCCTATTTAATGCTTTCCATATATTTTCTATTTATCGAAGAATATCCCTTAATATCTTTCTTAGATGAGTCGGAAGTCAAATTATTTTAATGCAGTTTTGTTCCAAAGATTGGGTGAATTCTAAAAACACCTTTATAATTGAAGTGGGGCAATTTTTGACGAAGATATGGCTATTTATTTCAAGGTAGACCCTATTTAATGCTTTCCATATATTTTCTATTTATCGAAGAATATCCCTTAATATCTTTTTTAGATGAGTCGGAAGTCAAATTATTTTAATGCAGTTTTGTTTCAAAGATTAAGCGAATTCTAAAAACACCTCTATAATTGAAGTGGGGCAATTTTTGACGAAGATATGGCCATTTATTTCAAGGTAGACCCTATTTAATGCTTTCCATATATTTTCTATTTATCGAAGAATATCCCTTAATATCTTTCTTAGATGAGTCGGAAGTCAAATTATTTTAATGCAGTTTTGTTCCAAAGATCGAGCGAATTCTAAAAACACCTTTATAATTGAAATGGGGCAATTTTTGACGAAGATATGGCCATTTATTTCAAGGTAGACCCTATTTAATGCTTTCCATATATTTTCTATTTATCGAAGAATATCCCTTTATATCTTTCTTAGATGAGTCGGAAGTCAAATTATTTTAATGCAGTTTTGTTCCAAAGATCGATTGAATTCTAAAAACACCTTTATAATTGAAATGGGGCAATTTTTGACGAAGATATGTCCATTTATTTCAAGGTAGACCCTATATAATGCTTTCCATATATTTTCTATTTATCGAAGAATATCCCTTAATATCTTTTTTAGATGAGTCGGAAGTCAAATTATTTTAATGCAGTTTTATTTCAAAGATCGAGCGAATTCTAAAAATACCTTTATAATTGAAGTGGGGCAATTTTTGACGAAGATATGGCCATTTATTTCAAGGTAGACCCTATTTAATGCTTTCCATATATTTTCTATTTATCGAAGAATATCCCTTAATATCTTTCTTAGATGAGTCGGAAGTCAAATTATTTTAATGCAGTTTTCTTCCAAAGATCGAGTGAATTCTAAAAACACCTTTATAATTGAAATGGGGCAATTTTTGACGAAGATATGGCCATTTATTGCAAGGTAGACCCTATTTAATGCTTTCCATATATTTTCTATTTATCGAATATCCCTTAATATCTTTCTTAGATGAGTCGGAAGTCAAATTATTTTAATGCAGTTTTGTTTCAAAGATTAAGCGAATTCTAAAAACACCTTTATAATTGAAATGGGGCAATTTTTGACGAAGATATGGCCATTTATTTCAAGGTAGACCCTATTTAATGCTTTCCATATATTTTCTATTTATCGAATATCCCTTAATATATTTCTTAGATGAGTCGGAAGTCAAATTATTTTAATGCAGTTTTGTTCCAAAGATCAAGCGAATTCTAAAAACACCTTTATAATTGAAATGGGGCAATTTTTGACGAAGATATGGCCATTTATTTCAAGGTAGACCCTATTTAATGCTTTCCATATATTTTCTATTTATCGAAGAATATCCCTTAATATCTTTCTTAGATGAGTCGGAAGTCAAATTATTTTAATGCAGTTTTGTTTCAAAGATTAAGCGAATTCTAAAAACACCTTTATAATTGAAGTGGGGCAATTTTTGACGAAGATATGGCTATTTATTTCAAGGTAGACCCTATTTAATGCTTTCCATATATTTTCTATTTATCGAAGAATATCCCTTAATATCTTTTTTAGATGGGTCGGAAGTCAAATTATTTTAATGCAGTTTTGTTCCAAAGATCAAGTGAATTCTAAAAACACCTTTATAATTGAAATGGGGCAATTTTTGACGAAGATATGGCCATTTATTTCAAGTTAGACCCTATTTAATGCTTTCCATATATTTTCTATTTATCGAAGAATATCCCTTAATATCTTTCTTAGATGAGTCGGAAGTCAAATTATTTTAATGCAGTTTTGTTTCAAAGATCAAGCGAATTCTAAAAACACCTTTATAATTCAAATTGGGCAATTTTAGATGAAGATATGGCCATTTATTTCAAGGTAGACCCTATTTAATGCTTTCCATATATTTTCTATTTATCGAATATCCCTTAATATCTTTCTTAGATGAGTCGGAAGTCAAATTATTTTAATGTAGTTTTGTTCCAAAGATCAAGCGAATTCTAAAAACACCTTTATAATTGAAATGGGGCAATTTTTGACGAAGATATGGCCATTTATTTCAAGGTAGACCCTATTTAATGCTTTCCATATATTTTCTATTTATCGAATATCCCTTAATATCTTTCTTAGATGAGTCGGAAGTCAAATTATTTTAATGCAGTTTTGTTCCAAAGATCGAGTGAATTCTAAAAACACCTTTATAATTGAAGTGGGGCAATTTTTGACGAAGATATGGCCATTTATTTCAAGGTAGACCCTATTTAATGCTTTCCATATATTTTCTATTTATCGAAGAATATCCATTAATATCTTTCTTAGATGAGTCGGAAGTCAAATTATTTTAATGCAGTTTTGTTTCAAAGATTAAGCGAATTCTAAAAACACCTTTATAATTGAAATGGGGCAATTTTTGACGAAGATATGGCCATTTATTTCAAGGTAGACCCTATTTAATGCTTTCCATATATTTTCTATTTATCGAAGAATATCCCTTAATATCTTTCTTAGATGAGTCGGAAGTCAAATTATTTTAATGCAGTTTTTTTTCAAAGATTAAGTGAATTCTAAAAACACCTTTATAATTGAAATGGGGCAATTTTTGACGAAGATATGGCCATTTATTTAAAGGTTGACTCTATTTAATGCTTTCCATATATTTTCTATTTATCGAAGAATATCCCTTAATATCTTTTTTAGATGAGTCGGAAGTCAAATTATTTTAATGCAGTTTTGTTTCAAAGATCAAGCGAATTCTAAAAACACCTTTATAATTGAAATTGGGCAATTTTAGATGAAGATATGGCCATTTATTTCAAGGTAGACCCTATTTAATGCTTTCCATATATTTTCTATTTATCGAATATCCCTTAATATCTTTCTTAGATGAGTCGGAAGTCAAATTATTTTAATGCAGTTTTGTTCCAAAGATTAAGTGAATTCCAAAAACACCTTTATAATTGAAGTGGGGCAATTTTTGACGAAGATATGGCCATTTATTTCAAGGTAGACCCTATTTAATGCTTTCCATATATTTTCTATTTATCGAAGAATATCCCTTAATATCTTTCTTAGATGAGTCGGAAGTCAAATTATTTTAATGCAGTTTTGTTTCAAAGATCGAGTGAATTCTAAAAACACCTTTATAATTGAAATGGGGCAATTTTTGACGAAGATATGGCCATTTATTTCAAGGTAGACCCTATTTAATGCTTTCCATATATTTTCTATTTATCGAAGAATATCCCTTAATATCTTTCTTAGATGAGTCGCAAGTCAAAATATTTTAATACAGTTTTGTTCCAAAGATCAAGTGAATTCTAAAAACACCTTTATAATTGAAATGGGGCAATTTTTGACGAAGAAATGGCCATTTATTTCAAGGTAGACCCTATTTAATGCTTTCCATATATTTTCTATTTATCGAAGAATATCCCTTAATATCTTTCTTAGATGAGTCGGAAGTCAAATTATTTTAATGCAGTTTTGTTCCAAATATCGAGCAAATTCTAAAAACACCTTTATAATTGAAATGGGGCAATTTTTGACGAAGATATGGCCATTTATTTCAAGGTAGACCCTATTTAATGCTTTCCACATATTTTCTATTTATCGAATATCCCTTAATATCTTTCTTAGATGAGTCGGAAGTCAAATTATTTTAAAGTAGTTTTGTTCCAAAGATCAAGTGAATTCTAAAAACACCTTTATAATTGAAGTGGGGCAATTTTTGACGAAGATATGGCCATTTATTTCAAGGTAGACCCTATTTAATGCTTTCCATATATTTTCTATTTATCGAAGAATATCCCTTAATATCTTTTTTAGATGAGTCGGAAGTCAAATTATTTTAATGCAGTTTTGTTTCAAAGATTAAGCGAATTCTAAAAATACCTTTATAATTGAAGTGGGGCAATTTTTGACGAAGATATGGCCATTTATTTCAAGGTAGACCCTATTTAATGCTTTCCATATATTTTCTATTTATCAAGAATATCCCTTAATATCTTTCTTAGATGAGTCGGAAGTCAAATTATTTTAAAGTAGTTTTGTTCCAAAGATCGAGTGAATTCTAAAAACACCTTTATAATTGAAATGGGGCAATTTTTGACGAAGATATGGCCATTTATTTCAAGGTTGACCCTATTTAATGCTTTCCATATATTTTCTATTTATCAAAGAATATCCCTTAATATCTTTCTTAGATAAGTCGGAAGTCAAATTATTTTAATGCAGTTTTGTTCCAAAGATCAAGCGAATTCTAAAAACACCTTTATAATTGAAATGGGGCAATTTTTGACGAAGATATGGCCATTTATTTCAAGGTAGACCCTATTTAATGCTTTCCATATATTTTCTATTTATCGAAGAATATCCCTTAATATCTTTCTTAGATGAGTCGGAAGTCAAATTATTTTAATGCAGTTTTGTTCCAAAGATCGAGCGAATTCTAAGAACACCTTTATAATTGAAATGGGGCAATTTTTGACGAAGATATGGCCATTTATTTCAAGGTAGACCCTATTTAATGCTTTCCATATATTTTCTATTTATCGAAGAATATCCCTTAATATCTTTTTTAGATGAGTCGGAAGTCAAATTATTTTAATGCAGTTTTGTTTCAAAGATTAAGCGAATTCTAAAAATACCTTTATAATTGAAGTGGGGCAATTTTTGACGAAGATATGGCCATTTATTTCAAGGTAGACCCTATTTAATGCTTTCCATATATTTTCTATTTATCGAATATCCCTTAATATCTTTCTTAGATGAGTCGGAAGTCAAATTATTTTAAAGTAGTTTTGTTCCAAAGATCAAGTGAATTCTAAAAACACCTTTATAATTGAAGTGGGGCAATTTTTGACGAAGATATGGCCATTTATTTCAAGGTAGACCCTATTTAATGCTTTCCATATATTTTCTATTTATCGAAGAATATCCCTTAATATCTTTCTTAGATGAGTCGGAAGTCAAATTATTTTAATGCAGTTTTGTTCCAAAGATCGAGTGAATTCTAAAAACACCTTTATAATTGAAATGGGGCAATTTTTGACGAAGATATGGCCATTTATTTCAAGGTTGACCCTATTTAATGCTTTCCATATATTTTGTATTTATCAAAGAATATCCCTTAATATCTTTCTTAGATGAGTCGAAAGTCAAATTATTTTAATGCAGTTTTCTTCCAAAGATCGAGTGAATTCTAAAAACACCTTTATAATTGAAATGGGGCAATTTTTGACGAAGATATGGCCATTTATTTCAAGGTAGACCCTATTTAATGCTTTCCATATATTTTCTATTTATCGAAGAATATCCCTTAATATCTTTCTTAGATGAGTCGGAAGTCAAATTATTTTAATGCAGTTTTGTTTCAAAGATTAAGCGAATTCTAAAAACACTTTTATAATTGAAATGGGGCAATTTTTGACGAAGATATGGCCATTTATTTCAAGGTAGACCCTATTTAATGCTTTCCATATATTTTCTATTTATCGAAGAATATCCCTTAATATCTTTCTTAGATGAGTCGGAAGTCAAATTATTTTAATGTAGTTTTGTTCCAAAGATCAAGTGAATTCTAAAAACACCTTTATAATTGAAGTGGGGCAATTTTTGACGAAGATATGGCCATTTATTTCAAGGTAGACACTATTTAATGCTTTCCATATATTTTCTATTTATCGAAGAATATCCCTTAATATCTTTCTTAGATGAGTCGGAAGTCAAATTATTTTAATGCAGTTTTGTTCCAAAGATCGAGCGAATTCTAAAAACACCTTTATAATTGAAATGGGGCAATTTTTGACGAAGATATGGCCATTTATTTCAAGGTAGACCCTATTTAATGCTTTCCATATATTTTCTATTTATCGAAGAATATCCCTTAATATCTTTTTTAGATGAGTCGGAAGTCAAATTATTTTAATGCAGTTTTGTTCCAAAGATCGATTGAATTCTAAAAACACCTTTATAATTGAAATGGGGCAATTTTTGACGAAGATATGGCCATTTATTTCAAGGTAGACCCTATTTAATGCTTTCCATATATTTTCTATTTATCGAAGAATATCCCTTAATATCTTTTTTAGATGAGTCGGAAGTCAAATTATTTTAATGCAGTTCTGTTTCAAAGATTAAGCGAATTCTAAAAACACCTTTATAATTGAAGTGGGGCAATTTTTGACGAAGATATGGCCATTTATTTCAAGGTAGACCCTATTTAATGCTTTCCATATATTTTCTATTTATCGAATATCCCTTAATATCTTTCTTAGATGAGTCGGAAGTCAAATTATTTTAATGCAGTTTTGTTCCAAAGATCAAGTGAATTCTAAAAACACCTTTATAATTGAAGTGGGGCAATTTTTGACGAAGATATGGCTATTTATTTCAAGGTAGACCCTATTTAATGCTTTCCATATATTTTCTATTTATCGAAGAATATCCCTTAATATCTTTCTTAGATGAGTCGGAAGTCAAATTATTTAAATGCAGTTTTGTTTCAAAGATTAAGCGAATTCTAAAAACACCTTTATAATTGAAGTGGGGCAATTTTTGACGAAGATATGGCTATTTATTTCAAGGTAGACCCTATTTAATGCTTTCCATATATTTTCTATTTATCGAAGAATATCCCTTAATATCTTTCTTAGATGAGTCGGAAGTCAAATTATTTTAATGCAGTTTTGTTCCAAAGATCAAGCGAATTCTAAAAACACCTTTATAATTGAAATGGGGCAATTTTTGACGAAGATATGGCCATTTATTTCAAGGTAGACCCTATTTAATGCTTTGCATATATTTTCTGTTTATCGAATATCCCTTAATATCTTTCTTAGATGAGTCGGAAGTCAAATTATTTTAATGCAGTTTTGTTTCAAAGATTAAGCGAATTCTAAAAACACCTTTATAATTGAAATGGGGCAATTTTTGACGAAGATATGGCCATTTATTTCAAGGTAGACCCTATTTAATGCTTTCCATATATTTTCTATTTATCGAAGAATATCCCTTAATATCTTTCTTAGATGAGTCGGAAGTCAAATTATTTTAATGCAGTTTTGTTTCAAAGATTAAGCGAATTCTAAAAACACCTTTATAATTGAAGTGGGGCAATTTTTGACGAAGATATGGCCATTTATTTCAAGGTAGACCCTATTTAATGCTTTCCATATATTTTCTATTTATCGAAGAATATCCCTTAATATCTTTTTTAGATGAGTCGGAAGTCAAATTATTTTAATGCAGTTTTGTTCCAAAGATCAAGTGAATTCTAAAAACACCTTTATAATTGAAATGGGGCAATTTTTGACGAAGATATGGCCATTTATTTCAAGTTAGACCCTATTTAATGCTTTCCATATATTTTCTATTTATCGAAGAATATCCCTTAATATCTTTCTTAGATGAGTCGGAAGTCAAATTATTTTAATGCAGTTTTGTTTTAAAGATCAAGCGAATTCTAAAAACACCTTTATACTTCAAATTGGGCAATTTTAGATGAAGATATGGCCATTTATTTCAAGGTAGACCCTATTTAATGCTTTCCATATATTTTCTATTTATCGAATATCCCTTAATATCTTTCTTAGATGAGTCGGAAGTCAAATTATTTTAATGTAGTTTTGTTCCAAAGATCAAGCGAATTCTAAAAACACCTTTATAATTGAAATGGGGCAATTTTTGACGAAGATATGGCCATTTATTTCAAGGTAGACCCTATTTAATGCTTTCCATATATTTTCTATTTATCGAAGAATATCCCTTAATATCTTTCTTAGATGAGTCGGAAGTCAAATTATTTTAATGCAGTTTTGTTTCAAAGATCGAGTGAATTCTAAAAACACCTTTATAATTGAAATGGGGCAATTTTTGACGAAGATATGGCTTTTTATTTCAAGGTTGACCCTATTTAATGCTTTCCATATATTCATATATTTTCTATTTATCAAAGAATATCCCTTAATATCTTTCTTAGATGAGTCGGAAGTCAAATTATTTTAATCCAGTTTTGTTCCAAAGATCAAGTGAATTCTAAAAACACCTTTATAATTGAAATGGGGCAATTTTTGACGAAGATATGGCCATTTATTTCAAGGTAGACCCTATTTAATGCTTTCCATATATTTTCTATTTATCGAAGAATATCCCTTAATATCTTTCTTAGATGAGTCGGAAGTCAAATTATTTTAATGCAGTTTTGTTCCAAAGATCGAGCGAATTCTAAAAACACCTTTATAATTGAAATGGGGCAATTTTTGACGAAGATATGGCCATTTATTTCAAGGTAGACCCTATTTAATGCTTTCCACATATTTTCTATTTATCGAATATCCCTTAATATCTTTCTTAGATGAGTCGGAAGTCAAATTATTTTAAAGTAGTTTTGTTTCAAAGATCAAGTGAATTCTAAAAACACCTTTATAATTGAAGTGGGGCAATTTTTGACGAAGATATGGCCATTTATTTCAAGGTAGACCCTATTTAATGCTTTCCATATATTTTCTATTTATCGAAGAATATCCCTTAATATCTTTCTTAGATGAGTCGGAAGTCAAATTATTTTAATGCAGTTTTGTTCCAAAGATCGAGTGAATTCTAAAAACACCTTTATAATTGAAATGGGGCAATTTTTGACGAAGATATGGCCATTTATTTCAAGGTTGACCCTATTTAATGCTTTCCATATATTTTCTATTTATCAAAGAATATCCCTTAATATCTTTCTTAGATGAGTCGGAAGTCAAATTATTTTAATGCAGTTTTGTTCCAAAGATCAAGCGAATTCTAAAAACACCTTTATAATTGAAATGGGGCAATTTTTGACGAAGATATGGCCATTTATTTCAAGGTAGACCCTATTTAATGCTTTCCATATATTTTCTATTTATCGAAGAATATCCCTTAATATCTTTCTTAGATGAGTCGGAAGTCAAATTATTTTAATGCAGTTTTGTTCCAAAGATCGAGCGAATTCTAAGAACACCTTTATAATTGAAATGGGGCAATTTTTGACGAAGATATGGCCATTTATTTCAAGGTAGACCCTATTTAATGCTTTCCATATATTTTCTATTTATCGAAGAATATCCCTTAATATCTTTTTTAGATGAGTCGGAAGTCAAATTATTTTAATGCAGTTTTGTTTCAAAGATTAAGCGAATTCTAAAAATACCTTTATAATTGAAGTGGGGCAATTTTTGACGAAGATATGGCCATTTATTTCAAGGTAGACCCTATTTAATGCTTTCCATATATTTTCTATTTATCGAATATCCCTTAATATCTTTCTTAGATGAGTCGGAAGTCAAATTATTTTAAAGTAGTTTTGTTCCAAAGATCAAGTGAATTCTAAAAACACCTTTATAATTGAAGTGGGGCAATTTTTGACGAAGATATGGCCATTTATTTCAAGGTAGACCCTATTTAATGCTTTCCATATATTTTCTATTTATCGAAGAATATCCCTTAATATCTTTCTTAGATGAGTCGGAAGTCAAATTATTTTAATGCAGTTTTGTTCCAAAGATCGAGTGAATTCTAAAAACACCTTTATAATTGAAATGGGGCAATTTTTGACGAAGATATGGCCATTTATTTCAAGGTAGACCCTATTTAATGCTTTCCATATATTTTGTATTTATCAAAGAATATCCCTTAATATCTTTCTTAGATGAGTCGGAAGTCAAATTATTTTAATGCAGTTTTCTTCCAAAGATCGAGTGAATTCTAAAAACACCTTTATAATTGAAATGGGGCAATTTTTGACGAAGATATGGCCATTTATTTCAAGGTAGACCCTATTTAATGCTTTCCATATATTTTCTATTTATCGAAGAATATCCCTTAATATCTTTCTTAGATGAGTCGGAAGTCAAATTATTTTAATGCAGTTTTGTTTCAAAGATTAAGCGAATTCTAAAAACACCTTTATAATTGAAGTGGGGCAATTTTTGACGAAGATATGGCCATTTATTTCAAGTTAGACCCTATATAATGCTTTCCATATATTTTCTATTTATCGAATATCCCTTAATATCTTTCTTAGATGAGTCGGAAGTCAAATTATTTTAATGTAGTTTTGTTTCAAAGATCAAGTGAATTCTAAAAACACCTTTATAATTGAAGTGGGGCAATTTTTGACGAAGATATGGCCATTTATTTCAAGGTAGACACTATTTAATGCTTTCCATATATTTTCTATTTATCGAAGAATATCCCTTAATATCTTTCTTAGATGAGTCGGAAGTCAAATTATTTTAATGCAGTTTTGTTCCAAAGATCGAGTGAATTCTAAAAACACCTTTATAATTGAAATGGGGCAATTTTTGACGAAGATATGGCCATTTATTTCAAGGTTGACCCTATTTAATGCTTTCCATATATTTTCTATTTATCAAAGAATATCCCTTAATATCTTTCTTAGATGAGTCGGAAGTCAAATTATTTTAATGCAGTTTTGTTCCAAAGATCAAGCGAATTCTAAAAACACCTTTATAATTGAAATGGGGCAATTTTTGACGAAGATATGGCCATTTATTTCAAGGTAGACCCTATTTAATGCTTTCCATATATTTTCTATTTATCGAAGAATATCCCTTAATATCTTTCTTAGATGAGTCGGAAGTCAAATTATTTTAATGCAGTTTTGTTCCAAAGATCGAGCGAATTCTAAGAACACCTTTATAATTGAAATGGGGCAATTTTTGACGAAGATATGGCCATTTATTTCAAGGTAGACCCTATTTAATGCTTTCCATATATTTTCTATTTATCGAAGAATATCCCTTAATATCTTTTTTAGATGAGTCGGAAGTCAAATTATTTTAATGCAGTTTTGTTTCAAAGATTAAGCGAATTCTAAAAACACCTTTATAATTGAAGTGGGGCAATTTTTGACGAAGATATGGCCATTTATTTCAAGGTAGACCCTATTTAATGCTTTCCATATATTTTCTGTTTATCGAATATCCCTTAATATCTTTCTTAGATGAGTCGGAAGTCAAATTATTTTAATGTAGTTTTTGTTCCAAAGATCAAGTGAATTCTAAAAACACCTTTATAATTGAAGTGGGGCAATTTTTGACGAAGATATGGCCATTTATTTCAAGGTAGACCCTATTTAATGCTTTCCATATATTTTCTATTTATCGAAGAATATCCCTTAATATCTTTCTTAGATGAGTCGGAAGTCAATATTATATTTAATGCAGTTTTGTTCCAAAGATCGAGGGAATTCTAAGAACACCTTTATAATTGAGATCGGGCAAGCTTTGAAGAAGATATGGCCATTTATTTCAAGGTAGACCCTATTTAATGCTTTCCATATATTTTCTATTTATCAAAGAATATCCCTTAATATCTTTCTTAGATGAGTCGGAAGTCAAATTATTTTAATGCAGTTTTGTTTCAAAGATTAAGCGAATTCTAAAAATACCTTTATAATTGAAGTGGGGCAATTTTTGACGAAGATATGGCCATTTATTTCAAGGTAGACCCTATTTAATGCTTTCCATATATTTTCTATTTATCGAATATCCCTTAATATCTTTCTTAGATGAGTCGGAAGTCAAATTATTTTAAAGTAGTTTTGTTCCAAAGATCAAGTGAATTCTAAAAACACCTTTATAATTGAAGTGGGGCAATTTTTGACGAAGATATGGCCATTTATTTCAAGGTAGACCCTATTTAATGCTTTCCATATATTTTCTATTTATCGAAGAATATCCCTTAATATCTTTCTTAGATGAGTCGGAAGTCAAATTATTTTAATGCAGTTTTGTTCCAAAGATCGAGTGAATTCTAAAAACACCTTTATAATTGAAATGGGGCAATTTTTGACGAAGATATGGCCATTTATTTCAAGGTAGACCCTATTTAATGCTTTCCATATATTTTGTATTTATCAAAGAATATCCCTTAATATCTTTCTTAGATGAGTCGGAAGTCAAATTATTTTAATGCAGTTTTCTTCCAAAGATCGAGTGAATTCTAAAAACACCTTTATAATTGAAATGGGGCAATTTTTGACGAAGATATGGCCATTTATTTCAAGGTAGACCCTATTTAATGCTTTCCATATATTTTCTATTTATCGAAGAATATCCCTTAATATCTTTCTTAGATGAGTCGGAAGTCAAATTATTTTAATGCAGTTTTGTTTCAAAGATTAAGCGAATTCTAAAAACACCTTTATAATTGAAGTGGGGCAATTTTTGACGAAGATATGGCCATTTATTTCAAGTTAGACCCTATATAATGCTTTCCATATATTTTCTATTTATCGAATATCCCTTAATATCTTTCTTAGATGAGTCGGAAGTCAAATTATTTTAATGTAGTTTTGTTTCAAAGATCAAGTGAATTCTAAAAACACCTTTATAATTGAAGTGGGGCAATTTTTGACGAAGATATGGCCATTTATTTCAAGGTAGACACTATTTAATGCTTTCCATATATTTTCTATTTATCGAAGAATATCCCTTAATATCTTTCTTAGATGAGTCGGAAGTCAAATTATTTTAATGCAGTTTTGTTCCAAAGATCGAGTGAATTCTAAAAACACCTTTATAATTGAAATGGGGCAATTTTTGACGAAGATATGGCCATTTATTTCAAGGTAGACCCTATTTAATGCTTTCCATATATTTTCTATTTATCGAAGAATATCCCTTAATATCTTTTTTAGATGAGTCGGAAGTCAAATTATTTTAAAGCAGTTTTGTTCCAAAGATCAAGTGAATTCTAAAAACACCTTTATAATTGAAGTGGGGCAATTTTTGACGAAGATATGGCCATTTATTTCAAGGTAGACCCTATTTAATGCTTTCCATATATTTTCTATTTATCGAAGAATATCCCTTAATATCTTTTTTAGATGAGTCGGAAGTCAAATTATTTTAATGCAGTTTTCTTTTAAAGATCGAGTGAATTCTAAAAACACCTTTATAATTGAAATGGGGCAATTTTTGACGAAGATATGGCCATTTATTTCAAGGTAGACCCTATTTAATGCTTTCAATATATTTTCTATTTATCGAATATCCCTTAATATCTTTCTTAGATGAGTCGGAAGTCAAATTATTTTAATGCAGTTTTGTTCCAAAGATCGAGTGAATTCTAAAAACACCTTTATATTTGAAATGGGGCAATTTTTGACGAAGATATGGCCATTTATTTCAAGGTAGACCCTATTTAATGCTTTCCATATATTTTCTATTTATCGAAGAATATCCCTTAATATCTTTCTTAGATGAGTCGGAAGTCAAATTATTTTAATGCAGTTTTGTTCCAAAGATCGAGTGAATTCTAAAAACACCTTTATAATTGAAATGGGGCAATTTTTGACGAAGATATGGCCATTTATTTCAAGGTAGACCCTATTTAATGCTTTCCATATATTTTCTATTTATCCAATATCCCTTAATATCTTTCTTAGATGAGTTGGAAGTCAAATTATTTTAATGCAGTTTTGTTTCAAAGATCAAGTGAATTCTAAAGACACCTTTATAATTGAAATGGGGCAATTTTTGACGAAGATATGGCCATTTATTTCAAGGTAGACCCTATTTAATGCTTTCCATATATTTTCTATTTATCGAAGAATACCCCTTAATATCTTTCTTAGATGAGTCGGAAGTCAAATTATTTTAATGCAGTTTTGTTCCAAAGATCGAGTGAATTCTAAAAACACCTTTATAATTGAAATGGGGCAATTTTTGACGAAGATATGGCCATTTATTTCAAGGTAGACCCTATTTAATGCTTTCCATATATTTTCTATTTATCGAAGAATATCCCTTAATATCTTTCTTAGATGAGTCGGAAGTCAAATTATTTTAATGCAGTTTTGTTCCAAAGATCAAGCGAATTCTAAAAACACCTTTATAATTGAAATGGGGCAATTTTTGACGAAGATATGGCCATTTATTTCAAGGTAGACCCTATTTAATGCTTTCCATATATTTTCTATTTATCGAAGAATATCCCTTAATATCTTTCTTAGATGAGTCGGAAGTCAAATTATTTTAATGCAGTTTTGTTTCAAAGATCGAGCGAATTCTAAGAATACCTTTATAAATGAAATGGGGCAATTTTTGACGAAGATATGGCCATTTATTTCAAGGTAGACCCTATTTAATGCTTTCCATATATTTTCTATTTATCGAAGAATATCCCTTAATATCTTTTTTAGATGAGTCGGAAGTCAAATTATTTTAATGCAGTTTTGTTTCAAAGATTAAGCGAATTCTAAAAATACCTTTATAATTGAAGTGGGGCAATTTTTGACGAAGATATGGCCATTTATTTCAAGGTAGACCCTATTTAATGCTTTCCATATATTTTCTATTTATCGAATATCCCTTAATATCTTTCTTAGATGAGTCGGAAGTCAAATTATTTTAAAGTAGTTTTGTTCCAAAGATCAAGTGAATTCTAAAAACACCTTTATAATTGAAGTGGGGCAATTTTTGACGAAGATATGGCCATTTATTTCAAGGTAGACCCTATTTAATGCTTTCCATATATTTTCTATTTATCGAAGAATATCCCTTAATATCTTTCTTAGATGAGTCGGAAGTCAAATTATTTTAATGCAGTTTTGTTTCAAAGATTAAGCGAATTCCTAAAACACCTTTATAATTGAAGTGGGGCAATTTTTGACGAAGATATGGCCATTTATTTCAAGTTAGACCCTATTTAATGCTTTCCATATATTTTCTATTTATCGAATATCCCTTAATATCTTTCTTAGATGAGTCGGAAGTCAAATTATTTTAATGTAGTTTTGTTCCAAAGATCAAGTGAATTCTAAAAACACCTTTATAATTGAAGTGGGGCAATTTTTGACGAAGATATGGCCATTTATTTCAAGGTAGACACTATTTAATGCTTTCCATATATTTTCTATTTATCGAAGAATATCCCTTAATATCTTTCTTAGATGAGTCGGAAGTCAAATTATTTTAATGCAGTTTTGTTTCAAAGATCGAGTGAATTCTAAAAACACCTTTATAATTGAAATGGGGCAATTTTTGACGAAGATATGGCCATTTATTTCAAGGTTGACCCTATTTAATGCTTTCCATATATTTTCTATTTATCGAAGAATATCCCTTAATATCTTTCTTAGATGAGTCGGAAGTCAAATTATTTTAATGCAGTTTTGTTCCAAAGATCAAGTGAATTCTAAAAACACCTTTATAATTGAAGTGGGGCAATTTTTGACGAAGATATGGCTATTTATTTCAAGGTAGACCCTATGCAATGCTTTCCATATATTTTCTATTTATCGAATATCCCTTAATATCTTTATTAGACGAGTTGGAAGTCAAATTATTTTAATGCAGTTTTCTTTTAAAGATCGAGTGAATTCTAAAAACACATTTATAATTGATGTGGGGCAATTTTTGACGAAGATATGGCCATTTATTTCAAGGTAGACCCTATTTAATGCTTTCAATATATTTTCTATTTATCGAATATCCCTTAATATCTTTCTTAGATGAGTCGGAAGTCAAATTATTTTAATGCAGTTTTCTTCCAAAGATCGAGTGAATTCTAAAAACACCTTTATAATTGAAATGGGGCAATTTTTGACGAAGATATGGCCATTTATTTCAAGGTAGACCCTATTTAATGCTTTCCATATATTTTCTATTTATCGAAGAATATCCCTTAATATCTTTCTTAGATGAGTCGGAAGTCAAATTATTTTAATGCAGTTTTGTTCCAAAGATCGAGTGAATTCTAAAAACACCTTTATAATTGAAATGGGGCAATTTTTGACGAAGATATGGCCATTTATTTCAAGGTAGACCCTATTTAATGCTTGCCATATATTTTCTATTTATCGAAGAATATCCCTTAATATCTTTCTTAGATGAGTTGGAAGTCAAATTATTTTAATGTAGTTTTGTTCCAAAGATCAAGTGAATTCTAAAGACACCTTTATAATTGAAGTGGGGCAATTTTTGACGAAGATATGGCCATTTATTTCAAGGTAGACACTATTTAATGCTTTCCATATATTTTCTATTTATCGAAGAATATCCCTTAATATCTTTTTTAGATGAGTCGGAAGTCAAATTATTTTAATGCAGTTTTCTTTTAAAGATCGAGTGAATTCTAAAAACACCTTTATAATTGAAGTGGGGCAATTTTTGACGAAGATATGGCCATTTATTTCAAGGTAGACCCTATTTAATGCTTTCAATATATTTTCTATTTATCGAATATCCCTTAATATCTTTCTTAGATGAGTCGGAAGTCAAATTATTTTAATGCAGTTTTGTTCCAAAGATCGAGTGAATTCTAAAAACACCTTTATATTTGAAATGGGGCAATTTTTGACGAAGATATGGCCATTTATTTCAAGGTAGACCCTATTTAATGCTTTCCATATATTTTCTATTTATCGAAGAATATCCCTTAATATCTTTCTTAGATGAGTCGGAAGTCAAATTATTTTAATGCAGTTTTGTTCCAAAGATCGAGTGAATTCTAAAAACACCTTTATAATTGAAATGGGGCAATTTTTGACGAAGATATGGCCATTTATTTCAAGGTAGACCCTATTTAATGCTTTCCATATATTTTCTATTTATCGAAGAATATCCCTTAATATCTTTCTTAGATGAGTTGGAAGTCAAATTATTTTAATGTAGTTTTGTTTCAAAGATCAAGTGAATTCTAAAGACACCTTTATAATTGAAATGGGGCAATTTTTGACGAAGATATGGCCATTTATTTCAAGGTAGACCCTATTTAATGCTTTCCATATATTTTCTATTTATCGAAGAATATCCCTTAATATCTTTCTTAGATGAGTCGGAAGTCAAATTATTTTAATGCAGTTTTGTTCCAAAGATCGAGTGAATTCTAAAAACACCTTTATAATTGAAATGGGGCAATTTTTGACGAAGATATGGCCATTTATTTCAAGGTAGACCCTATTTAATGCTTTCCATATATTTTCTATTTATCGAAGAATATCCCTTAATATCTTTCTTAGATGAGTCGGAAGTCAAATTATTTTAATGCAGTTTTGTTCCAAAGATCAAGCGAATTCTAAAAACACCTTTATAATTGAAATGGGGCAATTTTTGACGAAGATATGGCCATTTATTTCAAGGTAGACCCTATTTAATGCTTTCCATATATTTTCTATTTATCGAAGAATATCCCTTAATATCTTTCTTAGATGAGTCGGAAGTCAAATTATTTTAATGCAGTTTTGTTTCAAAGATCAAGCGAATTCTAAGAATACCTTTATAAATGAAATGGGGCAATTTTTGACGAAGATATGGCCATTTATTTCAAGGTAGACCCTATTTAATGCTTTCCATATATTTTCTATTTATCGAAGAATATCCCTTAATATCTTTTTTAGATGAGTCGGAAGTCAAATTATTTTAATGCAGTTTTGTTTCAAAGATTAAGCGAATTCTAAAAATACCTATATAATTGAAGTGGGGCAATTTTTGACGAAGATATGGCCATTTATTTCAAGGTAGACCCTATTTAATGCTTTCCATATATTTTCTATTTATCGAATATCCCTTAATATCTTTCTTAGATGAGTCGGAAGTCAAATTATTTTAAAGTAGTTTTGTTCCAAAGATCAAGTGAATTCTAAAAACACCTTTATAATTGAAGTGGGGCAATTTTTGACGAAGATATGGCCATTTATTTCAAGGTAGACCCTATTTAATGCTTTCCATATATTTTCTATTTATCGAAGAATATCCCTTAATATCTTTCTTAGATGAGTCGGAAGTCAAATTATTTTAATGCAGTTTTGTTTCAAAGATTAAGCGAATTCCTAAAACACCTTTATAATTGAAGTGGGGCAATTTTTGACGAAGATATGGCCATTTATTTCAAGTTAGACCCTATTTAATGCTTTCCATATATTTTCTATTTATCGAATATCCCTTAATATCTTTCTTAGATGAGTCGGAAGTCAAATTATTTTAATGTAGTTTTGTTCCAAAGATCAAGTGAATTCTAAAAACACCTTTATAATTGAAGTGGGGCAATTTTTGACGAAGATATGGCCATTTATTTCAAGGTAGACACTATTTAATGCTTTCCATATATTTTCTATTTATCGAAGAATATCCCTTAATATCTTTCTTAGATGAGTCGGAAGTCAAATTATTTTAATGCAGTTTTGTTTCAAAGATCGAGTGAATTCTAAAAACACCTTTATAATTGAAATGGGGCAATTTTTGACGAAGATATGGCCATTTATTTCAAGGTTGACCCTATTTAATGCTTTCCATATATTTTCTATTTATCGAAGAATATCCCTTAATATCTTTCTTAGATGAGTCGGAAGTCAAATTATTTTAATGCAGTTTTGTTCCAAAGATCAAGCGAATTCTAAAAACACCTTTATAATTGAAGTGGGGCAATTTTTGACGAAGATATGGCTATTTATTTCAAGGTAGACCCTATTTAATGCTTTCCATATATTTTCTATTTATCGAAGAATATCCCTTAATATCTTTCTTAGATGAGTCGGAAGTCAAATTATTTTAATGCAGTTTTCTTTTAAAGATTAAGCGAATTCTAAAAACACCTTTATAATTGATGTGGGGCAATTTTTGACGAAGATATGGCCATTTATTTCAAGGTAGACCCTATTTAATGCTTTCAATATATTTTCTATTTATCGAATATCCCTTAATATCTTTCTTAGATGAGTCGGAAGTCAAATTATTTTAATGCAGTTTTCTTCCAAAGATCGAGTGAATTCTAAAAACACCTTTATAATTGAAATGGGGCAATTTTTGACGAAGATATGGCCATTTATTTCAAGGTAGACCCTATTTAATGCTTTCCATATATTTTCTATTTATCGAAGAATATCCCTTAATATCTTTCTTAGATGAGTCGGAAGTCAAATTATTTTAATGCAGTTTTGTTCCAAAGATCGAGTGAATTCTAAAAACACCTTTATAATTGAAATGGGGCAATTTTTGACGAAGATATGGCCATTTATTTCAAGGTAGACCCTATTTAATGCTTTCCATATATTTTCTATTTATCGAAGAATATCCCTTAATATCTTTCTTAGATGAGTTGGAAGTCAAATTATTTTAATGTAGTTTTGTTCCAAAGATCAAGTGAATTCTAAAGACACCTTTATAATTGAAGTGGGGCAATTTTTGACGAAGATATGGCCATTTATTTCAAGGTAGACCCTATTTAATGCTTTCCATATATTTTCTATTTATCGAAGAATATCCCTTAATATCTTTCTTAGATGAGTCGGAAGTCAAATTATTTTAATGCAGTTTTGTTCCAAAGATCGAGTGAATTCTAAAAACACCTTTATAATTGAAATGGGGCAATTTTTGACGAAGATATGGCCATTTATTTCAAGGTAGACACTATTTAATGCTTTCCATATATTTTCTATTTATCGAAGAATATCCCTTAATATCTTTCTTAGATGAGTCGGAAGTCAAATTATTTTAATGCAGTTTTGTTTCAAAGATTAAGCGAATTCTAAAAACACCTTTATAATTGAAGTGGGGCAATTTTTGACGAAGATATGGCCATTTATTTCAAGGTAGACCCTATTTAATGCTTTCCATATATTTTCTATTTATCGAAAAATATCCCTTAATATCTTTCTTAGATGAGTCGGAAGTCAAATTATTTTAATGCAGTTTTGTTTCAAAGATTAAGCGAATTCTAAAAACACCTTTATAATTGAAATGGGGCAATTTTTGACGAAGATATGGCCATTTATTTCAAGGTAGACCCTATTTAATGCTTTCCATATATTTTCTATTTATCGAAGAATATCCCTTAATATCTTTCTTAGATGAGTCGGAAGTCAAATTATTTTAATGCAGTTTTGTTCCAAAGATCGAGTGAATTCTAAAAACACCTTTATAATTGAAATTGGGCAATTTTAGATGAAGATATGGCCATTTATTTCAAGGTAGACCCTATTTAATGCTTTCCATATATTTTCTATTTATCGAAGAATATCCCTTAATATCTTTCTTAGATGAGTCGGAAGTCAAATTATTTTAATGTAGTTTCGTTCCAAAGATCAAGTGAATTCTAAAAACACCTTTATAATTGAAGTGGGGCAATTTTTGACGAAGATATGGCCATTTATTTCAAGGTAGACCCTATTTAATGCTTTCCATATATTTTCTATTTATCGAAGAATATCCCTTAATATCTTTTTTAGATGAGTCGGACGTCAAAATATTTTAATGCAGTTTTGTTCCAAAGATCGATTGAATTCTAAAAACACCTTTATAATTGAAATGGGGCAATTTTTGACGAAGATATGGCCATTTATTTCAAGGTAGACCCTATTTAATGCTTTCCATATATTTTCTATTTATCGAAGAATATCCCTTAATATCTTTTTTAGATGAGTCGGAAGTCAAATTATTTTAATGCAGTTTTGTTTCAAAGATTAAGCGAATGCTAAAAACACCTTTATAATTGAAGTGGGGCAATTTTTGACGAACATATGGCCATTTATTTCAAGGTAGACCCTATTTAATGCTTTCCATATATTTTCTATTTATCGAAGAATATCCCTTAATATCTTTCTTAGATGAGTCGGAAGTCAAATTATTTTAATGCAGTTTTCTTCCAAAGATCGAGTGAATTCTAAAAACACCTTTATAATTGAAATGGGGCAATTTTTGACGAAGATATGGCCATTTATTTCAAGGTAGACCCTATTTAATGCTTTCCATATATTTTCTATTTATCGAAGAATATCCCTTAAGATCTTTCTTAGATGAGTCGGAAGTCAAATTATTTTAACGCAGTTTTGTTCCAAAGATCAAGTGAATTCTAAAAACACCTTTATAATTGAAATGGGGCAATTTTTGACGAAGATATGGCCATTTATTTCAAGTTAGACCCTATTTAATGCTTTCCATATATTTTCTATTTATCGAAGAATATCCCTTAATATCTTTCTTAGATGAGTCGGAAGTCAAATTATTTTAATGCAGTTTTGTTCCAAAGATCAAGCGAATTCTAAAAACACCTTTATAATTGAAATTGGGCAATTTTAGATGAAGATATGGCCATTTATTTCAAGGTAGACCCTATTTAATGCTTTCCATATATTTTCTATTTATCGAATATCCCTTAATATCTTTCTTAGATGAGTCGGAAGTCAAATTATTTTAATGTAGTTTTGTTGCAAAGATCAAGTGAATTCTAAAAACACCTTTATAATTGAAATGGGGCAATTTTTGACGAAGATATGGCCATTTATTTCAAGGTAGACACTATTTAATGCTTTCCATATATTTTCTATTTATCGAAGAATATCCCTTAATATCTTTCTTAGATGAGTCGGAAGTCAAATTATTTTAATGCAGATTTGTTCCAAAGATCGAGTGAATTCTAAAAACACCTTTATAATTGAAATGGGGCAATTTTTGACGAAGATATGGCCATTTATTTCAAGGTTGACCCTATTTAATGCTTTCCATATATTTTCTATTTATCGAAGAATATCCCTTAATATCTTTCTTAGATGAGTCGGAAGTCAAATTATTTTAATGCAGTTTTGTTCCAAAGATCAAGTGAATTCTAAAAACACCTTTATAATTGAAGTGGGGCAATTTTTGACGAAGATATGGCCATTTATTTCAAGGTAGACCCTATTTAATGCTTTCAATATATTTTCTATTTATCGAAGATCCCTTAATATCTTTCTTAGATGAGTCGGAAGTCAAATTATTTTAATGCAGTTTTCTTCCAAAGATCGAGTGAATTCTAAAAACACCTTTATAATTGAAATGGGGCAATTTTTGACAAATTTGAGGTAGACCCTATTTAATGGACACTATTTAATGCTTTCCATATATTTTCTATTTATCGAAGAATATCCCTTAATATCTTTCTTAGATGAGTCGGAAGTCAAATTATTTTAATGCAGTTTTGTTCCAAAGATCAAGCGAATTCTAAAAACACCTTTATAATTGAAGTGGGGCAATTTTTGACGAAGATATGGCCATTTATTTCAAGGTAGACCCTATTTAATGCTTTCCATATATTTTCTATTTATCGAAGAATATCCCTTAATATCTTTCTTAGATGAGTCGGAAGTCAAATTATTTTAATGCAGTTTTGTTCCAAAGATCGAGTGAATTCTAAAAACACCTTTATAATTGAAATGGGGCAATTTTTGACGAAGATATGGCCATTTATTTCAAGGTAGACCCTATTTAATGCTTTCCATATATTTTCTATTTATCGAAGAATATCCCTTAATATCTTTCTTAGATGAGTCGGAAGTCAAATTATTTTAATGCAGTTTTGTTCCAAAGATCGAGTGAATCCTAAAAACACCTTTATAATTGAAATGGGGCAATTTTTGACGAAGATATGGCCATTTATTTCAAGGTAGACACTATTTAATGCTTTCCATATATTTTCTATTTATCGAAGAATATCCCTTAATATCTTTCTTAGATGAGTCGGAAGTCAAATTATTTTAAAACAGTTTTGTTTCAAAGATTAAGCGAATTCTAAAAACACCTTTATAATTGAAGTGGGGCAATTTTTGACGAAGATATGGCTATTTATTTCAAGGTAGACCCTATTTAATGCTTTCCATATATTTTCTATTTATCGAAGAATATCCCTTAATATCTTTCTTAGATGAGTCGGAAGTCAAATTATTTTAATGCAGTTTTGTTCCAAAGATCAAGTGAATTCTAAAAACACCTTTATAATTGAAATGGGGCAATTTTTGACGAAGATATGGCCATTTATTTCAAGGTAGACCCTATTTAATGCTTTCCATATATTTTCTATTTATCGAAGAATATCCCTTAATATCTTTCTTAGATGAGTCGGAAGTCAAATTATTTTAATGCAGTTTTGTTTCAAAGATCAAGCGAATTCTAAAAACACCTTTATAATTGAAATTGGGCAATTTTAGATGAAGATATGGCCATTTATTTCAAGGTAGACCCTATTTAATGCTTTCCATATATTTTCTATTTATCGAAGAATATCCCTTAATATCTTTCTTAGATGAGTCGAAAGTCAAATTATTTTAATGTAGTTTCGTTCCAAAGATCAAGTAAATTCTAAAAACACCTTTATATTTGAAATGGGGCAATTTTTGACGAAGATATGGCCATTTATTTCAAGGTAGACACTATTTAATGCTTTCCATATATTTTCTATTTATCGAAGAATATCCCTTAATATCTTTCTTAGATGAGTCGGAAGTCAAATTATTTTAATGCAGTTTTGTTCCAAAGATCGAGTGAATTCTAAAAACACCTTTATAATTGAAATGGGGCAATTTTTGACGAAGATATGGCCATTTATTTCAAGGTTGACCCTATTTAATGCTTTCCATATATTTTCTATTTATCGAAGAACATCCCTTAATATCTTTCTTAGATGAGTCGGAAGTCAATATATTTTAATGCAGTTTACTTTCAAAGATTGAGTGAATTCTAAAAACACCTTTATAATTGAAATGGGGCAATTTTTGACGAAGATATGGCCATTTATTTCAAGGTAGACCCTATTTAATGCTTTCCATATATTTTCTATTTATCGAAGAATATCCCTTAATATCTTTCTTAGATGAGTCGGAAGTCAAATTATTTTAATGCAGTTTTGTTCCAAAGATCATGTGAATTCTATAAACACCTTTATAATTGAAGTGGGGCAATTTTTGACGAAGATATGGCCATTTATTTCAAGGTAGACCCTATTTAATGCTTTCCATATATTTTCTATTTATCGAAGAATATCCCTTAATATCTTTCATAGACGAGTCGGAAGTCAAATTATTTTAATGCAGTTTTGTTCCAAAGTTTGAGCGAATTCTAAAAACACCTTTATAATTGAAATGGGGCAATTTTTGACGAAGATATGGCCATTTATTTCAAGGTAGACCCTACTTAATGCTTTCCATATATTTTCTATTTATCGAAGAATATCCCTTAATATCTTTCATAGACGAGTCGGAAGTCAAATTATTTTAATGCAGTTTTGTTCCAAAGTTTGAGCGAATTCTAAAAACACCTTTATAATTGAAATGGGGCAATTTTTGACGAAGATATGGCCATTTATTTCAAGGTAGACCCTATTTAATGCTTTCCATATATTTTCTATTAATCGAAGAATATCCCTTAATATCTTTCTTAGATGAGTCGGAAGTCAAATTATTTTAATGCAGTTTTGTTCCAAAGATCGAGTGAATTCCAAAAACACCTTTATAATTGAAATGGGGCAATTTTTGACGAAGATATGGCCATTTATTTCAAGGTTGACCCTATTTAATGCTTTCCATATATTTTCTATTTATCGAAGAATATCCCTTAATATCTTTTTTAGATGAGTCGGAAGTCAAATTATTTTAATGCAGTTTTGTTTCAAAGATTAAGCGAATTCTAAAAACACCTTTATAATTGAAGTGGGGCAATTTTTGACGAAGATATGGCCATTTATTTCAAGGTAGACCCTATTTAATGCTTTCCATATATTTTCTATTTATCGAATATCCCTTAATATCTTTCTTAGATGAGTCGGAAGTCAAATTATTTTAATGCAGTTTTGTTTCAAAGATCAAGTGAATTCTAAAAACACCTTTATAATTGAAGTGGGGCAATTTTTGACGAAGATATGGCCATTTATTTCAAGGTAGACACTATTTAATGCTTTCCATATATTTTCTATTTATCGAAGAATATCCCTTAATATCTTTCTTAGATGAGTCGGAAGTCAAATTATTTTAATGCAGTTTTGTTCCAAAGATCGGGTGAATTCTAAAAACACCTTTATAATTGAAATGGGGCAATTTTTGACGAAGATATGGCCATTTATTTCAAGGTTGACCCTATTTAATGCATTCCATATATTTTGTATTTATCAAAGAATATCCCTTAATATCTTTCTTAGATGAGTCGAAAGTCAAATTATTTTAATGCAGTTTTCTTCCAAAGATCGAGTGAATTCTAAAAACACCTTTATAATTGAAATGGGGCAATTTTTGACGAAGATATGGCCATTTATTTCAAGGTAGACACTATTTAATGCTTTCCATATATTTTCTATTTATCGAAAAATATCCCTTAATATCTTTCTTAGATGAGTCGGAAGTCAAATTATTTTAATGCAGTTTTGTTTCAAAGATTAAGCGAATTCTAAAAACACCTTTATAATTGAAGTGGGGCAATTTTTGACGAAGATATGGCTATTTATTTCAAGGTAGACCCTATTTAATGCTTTCCATATATTTTCTATTTATCGAAGAATATCCCTTAATATCTTTTTTAGATGAGTCGGAAGTCAAATTATTTTAATGCAGTTTTGTTTCAAAGATCAAGTGAATTCTAAAAACACCTTTATAATTGAAATGGGGCAATTTTTGTCGAAGATATGGCCATTTATTTCAAGTTAGACCCTATTTAATGCTTTCCATATATTTTCTATTTATCGAAGAATATCCCTTAATATCTTTCTTAGATGAGTCGGAAGTCAAAATATTTTAATGCAGTTTTGTTCCAAAGATCAAGCGAATTCTAAAAACACCTTTATAATTGAAATTGGGCAATTTTAGATAAAGATATGGCTATTTATTTCAAGGTAGACCCTATTTAATGCTTTCCATATATTTTTTATTTATCGAAGAATATCCCTTAATATCTTTTTTAGATGAGTCGGAAGTCAAATTATTTTAATGCAGTTTTGTTTCAAAGATTAAGCGAATTCTAAAAACACCTTTATAATTGAAGTGGGGCAATTTTTGACGAAGATATGGCCATTTATTTCAAGGTAGACCCTATTTAATGCTTTCCATATATTTTCTATTTATCGAATATCCCTTAATATCTTTCTTAGATGAGTCGGAAGTCAAATTATTTTAATGCAGTTTTGTTCCAAAGATCAAGTGAATTCTAAAAACACCTTTATAATTGAAGTGGGGCAATTTTTGACGAAGATATGGCCATTTATTTCAAGGTAGACACTATTTAATGCTTTCCATATATTTTCTATTTATCGAAGAATATCCCTTAATATCTTTCTTAGATGAGTCGGAAGTCAAATTATTTTAATGCAGTTTTGTTCCAAAGATCGGGTGAATTCTAAAAACACCTTTATAATTGAAATGGGGCAATTTTTGACGAAGATATGGCCATTTATTTCAAGGTAGACACTATTTAATGCTTTCCATATATTTTCTATTTATCGAAGAATATCCCTTAATATCTTTCTTAGATGAGTCGGAAATCAAATTATTTTAATGCAGTTTTGTTTCAAAGATTAAGCGAATTCTAAAAACACCTTTATAATTGAAGTGGGGCAATTTTTGACGAAGATATGGCTATTTATTTCAAGGTAGACCCTATTTAATGCTTTCCATATATTTTCTATTTATCGAAGAATATCCCTTAATATCTTTTTAGATGAGTCGGAAGTCAAAATATTTTAATGCAGTTTTGTTCCAAAGATCAAGCGAATTCTAAAAACACCTTTATAATTGAAATTGGGCAATTTTAGATAAAGATATGGCTATTTATTTCAAGGTAGACCCTATTTAATGCTTTCCATATATTTTCTATTTATCGAAGAATATCCCTTAATATCTTTCTTAGATGAGTCGGAAGTCAAATTATTTTAATGTAGTTTTGTTCCAAAGATCAAGTGAATTCTAAAAACACCTTTATAATTGAAGTGGGACAATTTTTGACGAAGATATGGCCATTTATTTCAAGGTAGACACTATTTAATGCTTTCCATATATTTTCTATTTATCGAAGAATATCCCTTAATATCTTTCTTAGATGAGTCGGAAGTCAAATTATTTTAATGCAGTTTTGTTTCAAAGATCGAGTGAATTCTAAAAACACCTTTATAATTGAAATGGTTCAATTTTTGACGAAGATATGGCCATTTATTTCAAGGCTGACCCTATTTAATGCTTTCCATATATTTTCTATTTATCGAAGAATATCCCTTAATATCTTTCTTAGATGAGTCGGAAGTCAAATTATTTTAATGCAGTTTTGTTCCAAAGATTAAGCGAATTCTAAAAACACCTTTATAATTGAAGTGGGGCAATTTTTGACGAAGATATGGCTATTTATTTCAAGGTAGACCCTATTTAATGCTTTCCATATATTTTCTATTTATCGAAGAATATCCCTTAATATCTTTTTTAGATGAGTCGGAAGTCAAATTATTTTAATGCAGTTTTGTTTCAAAGATTAGGCGAATTCTAAAAACACCTTTATAATTGAAGTGGGTCAATTTTTGACGAAGATATGGCCATTTATTTCAAGGTAGACCCTATTTAATGCTTTCAATATATTTTTTATTTATCGAATATCCCTTCATATCTTTCTTAGATGAGTCGGAAGTCAAATTATTTTAATGCAGTTTTGTTCCAAAGTTTGAGTGAATTCTAAAAACACCTTTATAATTGAAATGGGGCAATTTTTGACGAAGATATGGCCATTTATTTCAAGGTAGACCCTATTTAATGCTTTCCATATATTTTCTATTTATCGAAGAATATCCCTTAATATCTTTCTTAGATGAATCGGAAGTCAAATTATTTTAATGCAGTTTTGTTCCAAAGATCAAGTGAATTCTAAAAACACCTTTATAATTGAAATGGGACAATTTTTGACGAAGATATGGCCATTTATTTCAAGGTAGACACTATTTAATGCTTTCCATATATTTTCTATTTATCGAAGAATATCCCTTAATATCTTTCTTAGATGAGTCGGAAGTCAAATTATTTTAATGCAGTTTTGTTTCAAAGATCGAGTGAATTCTAAAAACACCTTTATAATTGAAATGGTTCAATTTTTGACGAAGATATGGCCATTTATTTCAAGGCTGACCCTATTTAATGCTTTCCATATATTTTCTATTTATCGAATATCCCTTAATATCTTTTTTAGATGAGTCGGAAGTCAAATTATTTTAATGCAGTTTTGTTTCAACGATTAAGCGAATTCTAAAAACACCTTTATAATTGAAGTGGGGCAATTTTTGACGAAGATATGGCCATTTATTTCAAGGTAGACCCTATTTAATGCTTTCCATATATTTTCTATTTATCGAATATCCCTTAATATCTTTCTTAGATGAGTCGGAAGTCAAATTATTTTAATGCAGTTTTGTTCCAAAGATCAAGTGAATTCTAAAAACACCTTTATAATTGAAATGGGGCAATTTTTGACGAAGATATGGCCATTTATTTCAAGGTAGACACTATTTAATGCTTTCCATATATTTTCTATTAATCGAAGAATATCCCTTAATATCTTTCTTAGATGAGTCGGAAGTCAAATTATTTTAATGCAGTTTTGTTCCAAAGATCGGGTGAATTCTAAAAACACCTTTATAATTGAAATGGGGCAATTTTTGACGAAGATATGGCCATTTATTTCAAGGTAGACACTATTTAATGCTTTCCATATATTTTCTATTTATCGAAGAATATCCCTTAATATCTTTCTTAGATGAGTCGGAAATCAAATTATTTTAATGCAGTTTTGTTTCAAAGATTAAGCGAATTCTAAAAACACCTTTATAATTGAAGTGGGGCAATTTTTGACGAAGATATGGCTATTTATTTCAAGGTAGACCCTATTTAATGCTTTCCATATATTTTCTATTTATCGAAGAATATCCCTTAATATCTTTTTTAGATGAGTCGGAAGTCAAAATATTTTAATGCAGTTTTGTTCCAAAGATCAAGCGAATTCTAAAAACACCTTTATAATTGAAATTGGGCAATTTTAGATAAAGATATGGCCATTTATTTCAAGGTAGACCCTATTTAATGCTTTCCATATATTTTCTATTTATCGAAGAATATCCCTTAATATCTTTCTTAGATGAGTCGGAAGTCAAATTATTTTAATGTAGTTTTGTTCCAAAGATCAAGCGAATTCTAAAAACACCTTTATAATTGAAGTGGGACAATTTTTGACGAAGATATGGCCATTTATTTCAAGGTAGACACTATTTAATGCTTTCCATATATTTTCTATTTATCGAAGAATATCCCTTAATATCTTTCTTAGATGAGTCGGAAGTCAAATTATTTTAATGCAGTTTTGTTTCAAAGATCGAGTGAATTCTAAAAACACCTTTATAATTGAAATGGTTCAATTTTTGACGAAGATATGGCCATTTATTTCAAGGTTGACCCTATTTAATGCTTTCCATATATTTTCTATTTATCGAAGAATATCCCTTAATATCTTTCTTAGATGAGTCGGAAGTCAAATTATTTTAATGCAGTTTTGTTCCAAAGATTAAGCGAATTCTAAAAACACCTTTATAATTGAAGTGGGGCAATTTTTGACGAAGATATGGCCATTTATTTCAAGGTAGACCCTATTTAATGCTTTCCATATATTTTCTATTTATCGAAGAATATCCCTTAATATCTTTTTTAGATGAGTCGGAAGTCAAATTATTTTAATGCAGTTTTGTTTCAAAGATTAAGCGAATTCTAAAAACACCTTTATAATTGAAGTGGGGCAATTTTTGACGAAGATATGGCCATTTATTTCAAGGTAGACCCTATTTAATGCTTTCAATATATTTTCTATTTATCGAATATCCCTTCATATCTTTCTTAGATGAGTCGGAAGTCAAATTATTTTAATGCAGTTTTGTTCCAAAGTTTGAGTGAATTCTAAAAACACCTTTATAATTGAAATGGGGCAATTTTTGACGAAGATATGGCCATTTATTTCAAGGTAGACCCTATTTAATGCTTTCCATATATTTTCTATTTATCGAAGAATATCCCTTAATATCTTTCTTAGATGAATCGGAAGTCAAATTATTTTAATGCAGTTTTGTTCCAAAGATCAAGCGAATTCTAAAAACACCTTTATAATTGAAATGGGGCAATTTTTGACGAAGATATGGCCATTTATTTCAAGGTTGACCCTATTTAATGCTTTCCATATATTTTGTATTTATCAAAGAATATCCCTTAATATCTTTCTTAGATGAGTCGAAAGTCAAATTATTTTAATGCAGTTTTCTTCCAAAGATCGAGTGAATTCTAAAAACACCTTTATAATTGAAATGGGGCAATTTTTGACGAAGATATGGCCATTTATTTCAAGGTAGACACTATTTAATGCTTTCCATATATTTTCTATTTATCGAAGAATATCCCTTAATATCTTTCTTAGATGAGTCGGAAGTCAAATTATTTTAATGCAGTTTTGTTTCAAAGATTAAGCGAATTCTAAAAACACCTTTATAATTGAAGTGGGGCAATTTTTGACGAAGATATGGCTATTTATTTCAAGGTAGACCCTATTTAATGCTTTCCATATATTTTCTATTTATCGAAGAATATCCCTTAATATCTTTTTTAGATGAGTCGGAAGTCAAATTATTTTAATGCAGTTTTGTTTCAAAGATCAAGTGAATTCTAAAAACACCTTTATAATTGAAATGGGGCAATTTTTGACGAAGATATGGCCATTTATTTCAAGTTAGACCCTATTTAATGCTTTCCATATATTTTCTATTTATCGAAGAATATCCCTTAATATCTTTCTTAGATGAGTCGGAAGTCAAAATATTTTAATGCAGTTTTGTTGCAAAGATCAGGCGAATTCTAAAAACACCTTTATAATTGAAGTGGGACAATTTTTGACGAAGATATGGCCATTTATTTCAAGGTAGACACTATTTAATGCTTTCCATATATTTTCTATTTATCGAAGAATATCCCTTAATATCTTTCTTAGATGAGTCGGAAGTCAAATTATTTTAATGCAGTTTTGTTTCAAAGATCGAGTGAATTCTAAAAACACCTTTATAATTGAAATGGGGCAATTTTTGACGAAGATATGGCCATTTATTTCAAGGCTGACCCTATTTAATGCTTTCCATATATTTTCTATTTATCGAAGAATATCCCTTAATATCTTTCTTAGATGAGTCGGAAGTCAAATTATTTTAATGCAGTTTTGTTCCAAAGATTAAGCGAATTCTAAAAACACCTTTATAATTGAAGTGGGGCAATTTTTGACGAAGATATGGCTATTTATTTCAAGGTAGACCCTATTTAATGCTTTCCATATATTTTCTATTTATCGAAGAATATCCCTTAATATCTTTTTTAGATGAGTCGGAAGTCAAATTATTTTAATGCAGTTTTGTTTCAAAGATTAAGCGAATTCTAAAAACACCTTTATAATTGAAGTGGGGCAATTTTTGACGAAGATATGGCCATTTATTTCAAGGTAGACCCTATTTAATGCTTTCAATATATTTTCTATTTATCGAATATCCCTTCATATCTTTCTTAGATGAGTCGGAAGTCAAATTATTTTAATGCAGTTTTGTTCCAAAGTTTGAGTGAATTCTAAAAACACCTTTATAATTGAAATGGGGCAATTTTTGACGAAGATATGGCCATTTATTTCAAGGTAGACCCTATTTAATGCTTTCCATATATTTTCTATTTATCGAAGAATATCCCTTAATATCTTTCTTAGATGAATCGGAAGTCAAATTATTTTAATGCAGTTTTGTTTCAAAGATCAAGCGAATTCTAAAAACACCTTTATAATTGAAGTGGGGCAATTTTTGACGAAGATATGGCCATTTATTTCAAGGTTGACCCTATTTAATGCTTTCCATATATTTTGTATTTATCAAAGAATATCCCTTAATATCTTTCTTAGATGAGTCGAAAGTCAAATTATTTTAATGCAGTTTTCTTCCAAAGATCGAGTGAATTCTAAAAACACCTTTATAATTGAAATGGGGCAATTTTTGACGAAGATATGGCCATTTATTTCAAGGTAGACACTATTTAATGCTTTCCATATATTTTCTATTTATCGAAGAATATCCCTTAATATCTTTCTTAGCTGAGTCGGAAATCAAATTATTTTAATGCAGTTTTGTTTCAAAGATTAAGCGAATTCTAAAAACACCTTTATAATTGAAGTGGGGCAATTTTTGACGAAGATATGGCTATTTATTTCAAGGTAGACCCTATTTAATGCTTTCCATATATTTTCTATTTATCGAAGAATATCCCTTAATATCTTTTTTAGATGAGTCGGAAGTCAAATTATTTTAATGCAGTTTTGTTTCAAAGATCAAGTGAATTCTAAAAACACCTTTATAATTGAAATGGGGCAATTTTTGACGAAGATATGGCCATTTATTTCAAGTTAGACCCTATTTAATGCTTTCCATATATTTTCTATTTATCGAAGAATATCCCTTAATATCTTTCTTAGATGAGTCGGAAGTCAAAATATTTTAATGCAGTTTTGTTCCAAAGATCAAGCGAATTCTAAAAACACCTTTATAATTGAAATTGGGCAATTTTAGATAAAGATATGGCTATTTATTTCAAGGTAGACCCTATTTAATGCTTTCCATATATTTTCTATTTATCGAAGAATATCCCTTAATATCTTTCTTAGATGAGTCGGAAGTCAAATTATTTTAATGTAGTTTTGTTCCAAAGATCAAGTGAATTCTAAAAACACCTTTATAATTGAAGTGGGACAATTTTTGACGAAGATATGGCCATTTATTTCAAGGTAGACACTATTTAATGCTTTCCATATATTTTCTATTTATCGAAGAATATCCCTTAATATCTTTCTTAGATGAGTCGGAAGTCAAATTATTTTAATGCAGTTTTGTTTCAAAGATCGAGTGAATTCTAAAAACACCTTTATAATTGAAATGGGGCAATTTTTGACGAAGATATGGCCATTTATTTCAAGGCTGACCCTATTTAATGCTTTCCATATATTTTCTATTTATCGAAGAATATCCCTTAATATCTTTCTTAGATGAGTCGGAAGTCAAATTATTTTAATGCAGTTTTGTTCCAAAGATTAAGCGAATTCTAAAAACACCTTTATTATTGAAGTGGGGCAATTTTTGACGAAGATATGGCTATTTATTTCAAGGTAGACCCTATTTAATGCTTTCCATATATTTTCTATTTATCGAAGAATATCCCTTAATATCTTTTTTAGATGAGTCGGAAGTCAAATTATTTTAATGCAGTTTTGTTTCAAAGATTAAGCGAATTCTAAAAACACCTTTATAATTGAAGTGGGGCAATTTTTGACGAAGATATGGCCATTTATTTCAAGGTAGACCCTATTTAATGCTTTCAATATATTTTCTATTTATCGAATATCCCTTCATATCTTTCTTAGATGAGTCGGAAGTCAAATTATTTTAATGCAGTTTTGTTCCAAAGTTTGAGTGAATTCTAAAAACACCTTTATAATTGAAATGGGGCAATTTTTGACGAAGATATGGCCATTTATTTCAAGGTAGACCCTATTTAATGCTTTCCATATATTTTCTATTTATCGAAGAATATCCCTTAATATCTTTCTTAGATGAATCGGAAGTCAAATTATTTTAATGCAGTTTTGTTCCAAAGATCAAGCGAATTCTAAAAACACCTTTATAATTGAAGTGGGGCAATTTTTGACGAAGATATGGCCATTTATTTCAAGGTAGACCCTATTTAATGCTTTCCATATATTTTCTATTTATCGAAGAATATCCCTTAATATCTTTCTTAGATGAGTTGGAAGTCAAATTATTTTAATGCAGTTTTGTTCCAAAGATAAAGTGAATTCTAAAAACACCTTTATAATTGAAATGGGGCAATTTTTGACGAAGATATGGCCATTTATTTCAAGGTAGACCCTATTTAATGCTTTCCATATATTTTCTATTTATCGAAGAATATCCCTTAATATCTTTCTTAGATGAGTCGGAAGTCAAATTATTTTAATGCAGTTTTGTTCCAAAGATCGAGTGAATTCTAAAAACACCTTTATAATTGAAATGGGGCAATTTTTGACGAAGATATGGCCATTTATTTCAAGGTAGACCCTATTTAATGCTTTCCATATATTTTCTATTTATCGAAGAATATCCCTTAATATCTTTTTTAGATGAGTCGGAAGTCAAATTATTTTAATGCAGTTTTGTTTCAAAGATTAAGCGAATTCTTAAAACACCTTTATAATTGAAGTGGGGCAATTTTTGACGAAGATATGGCCATTTATTTCAAGGTAGACCCTATTTAATGCTTTCCATATATTTTCTATTTATCGAATATCCCTTAATATCTTTCTTAGATGAGTCGGAAGTCAAATTATTTTAATGCAGTTTTCTTTTAAAGATCGAGTGAATTCTAAAAACACCTTTATAATTGAAATGGGGCAATTTTTGACGAAGATATGGCCATTTATTTCAAGGTAGACCCTATTTAATGCTTTCCATATATTTTCTATTTATCGAAGAATATCCCTTAATATCTTTCTTAGATGAGTCGGAAGTCAAATTATTTTAATGCAGTTTTGTTTCAAAGATTAAGCGAATTCTAAAAAAACCTTTATAATTGAAGTGGGGCAATTTTTGACGAAGATATGGCCATTTATTTCAAGGTAGACCCTATTTAATAATTTCCATATATTTTCTATTTATCGAAGAATATCCCTTAATATCTTTTTTAGATGAGTCGGAAGTCAAATTATTTTAATGCAGTTTTGTTCCAAAGATCGATTGAATTCTAAAAACACCTTTATAATTGAAATGGGGCAATTTTTGACGAAGATATGGCCATTTATTTCAAGGTAGACCCTATTTAATGCTTTCCATATATTTTCTATTTATCGAAGAATATCCCTTAATATCTTTTTTAGATGAGTCGGAAGTCAAATTATTTTAATGCAGTTTTGTTTCAAAGATTAAGCGAATTCTAAAAAAACCTTTATAATTGAAGTGGGGCAATTTTTGACGAAGATATGGCCATTTATTTCAAGGTAGACCCTACTTAATGCTTTCCATATATTTTCTATTTATCGAAGAATATCCCTTAATATCTTTCATAGACGAGTCGGAAGTCAAATTATTTTAATGCAGTTTTGTTCCAAAGTTTGAGCGAATTCTAAAAACACCTATATAATTGAAATGGGGCAATTTTTGACGAAGATATGGCCATTTATTTCAAGGTAGACCCTATTTAATGCTTTCCATATATTTTCTATTTATCGAAGAATATCCCTTAATATCTTTTTTAGATGAGTCGGAAGTCAAATTATTTTAATGCAGTTTTGTTTCAAAGACTCAGCGAATTTTAAAAATACCTTTATAATTGAAGTGGGGCAATTTTTGACGAAGATATGGCCATTTATTTCAAGGTAGACCCTATTTAATGCTTTCCATATATTTTCTATTTATCAAATATCCCTTAATATCTTTTTTAGATGAGTCGGAAGTCAAATTATTTTAATGCAGTTTTCTTCCAAAGATCGAGTGAATTCTAAAAACACCTTTATAATTGAAGTGGGGCAATTTTTGACGAAGATATGGCCACTTATTTCAAGGTAGACCCTATTTAATGCTTTCCATATATTTTCTATTTATCGAAGAATATCCCTTAATATCTTTCTTAGATGAGTCGGAAGTCAAAATATTTTAATGCAGTTTTGTTCCAAAGATCAAGCGAATTCTAAAAACACCTTTATAATTGAAATTGGGCAATTTTAGATAAAGATATGGCTATTTATTTCAAGGTAGACCCTATTTAATGCTTTCCATATATTTTCTATTTATCGAAGAATATCCCTTAATATCTTTCTTAGATGAGTCGGAAGTCAAATTATTTTAATGTAGTTTTGTTCCAAAGATCAAGTGAATTCTAAAAACACCTTTATAATTGAAGTGGGACAATTTTTGACGAAGATATGGCCATTTATTTCAAGGTAGACACTATTTAATGCTTTCCATATATTTTCTATTTATCGAAGAATATCCCTTAATATCTTTCTTAGATGAGTCGGAAGTCAAATTATTTTAATGCAGTTTTGTTTCAAAGATCGAGTGAATTCTAAAAACACCTTTATAATTGAAATGGGGCAATTTTTGACGAAGATATGGCCATTTATTTCAAGGCTGACCCTATTTAATGCTTTCCATATATTTTCTATTTATCGAAGAATATCCCTTAATATCTTTCTTAGATGAGTCGGAAGTCAAATTATTTTAATGCAGTTTTGTTCCAAAGATTAAGCGAATTCTAAAAACACCTTTATTATTGAAGTGGGGCAATTTTTGACGAAGATATGGCTATTTATTTCAAGGTAGACCCTATTTAATGCTTTCCATATATTTTCTATTTATCGAAGAATATCCCTTAATATCTTTTTTAGATGAGTCGGAAGTCAAATTATTTTAATGCAGTTTTGTTTCAAAGATTAAGCGAATTCTAAAAACACCTTTATAATTGAAGTGGGGCAATTTTTGACGAAGATATGGCCATTTATTTCAAGGTAGACCCTATTTAATGCTTTCAATATATTTTCTATTTATCGAATATTCCTTCATATCTTTCTTAGATGAGTCGGAAGTCAAATTATTTTAATGCAGTTTTGTTCCAAAGTTTGAGTGAATTCTAAAAACACCTTTATAATTGAAATGGGGCAATTTTTGACGAAGATATGGCCATTTATTTCAAGGTAGACCCTATTTAATGCTTTCCATATATTTTCTATTTATCGAAGAATATCCCTTAATATCTTTCTTAGATGAATCGGAAGTCAAATTATTTTAATGCAGTTTTGTTCCAAAGATCAAGCGAATTCTAAAAACACCTTTATAATTGAAGTGGGGCAATTTTTGACGAAGATATGGCCATTTATTTCAAGGTAGACCCTATTTAATGCTTTCCATATATTTTCTATTTATCGAAGAATATCCCTTAATATCTTTCTTAGATGAGTTGGAAGTCAAATTATTTTAATGCAGTTTTGTTCCAAAGATCAAGTGAATTCTAAAAACACCTTTATAATTGAAATGGGGCAATTTTTGACGAAGATATGGCCATTTATTTCAAGGTAGACCCTATTTAATGCTTTCCATATATTTTCTATTTATCGAAGAATATCCCTTAATATCTTTCTTAGATGAGTCGGAAGTCAAATTATTTTAATGCAGTTTTGTTCCAAAGATCGAGTGAATTCTAAAAACACCTTTATAATTGAAATGGGGCAATTTTTGACGAAGATATGGCCATTTATTTCAAGGTAGACCCTATTTAATGCTTTCCATATATTTTCTATTTATCGAAGAATATCCCTTAATATCTTTTTTAGATGAGTCGGAAGTCAAATTATTTTAATGCAGTTTTGTTTCAAAGATTAAGCGAATTCTTAAAACACCTTTATAATTGAAGTGGGGCAATTTTTGACGAAGATATGGCCATTTATTTCAAGGTAGACCCTATTTAATGCTTTCCATATATTTTCTATTTATCGAATATCCCTTAATATCTTTCTTAGATGAGTCGGAAGTCAAATTATTTTAATGCAGTTTTCTTTTAAAGATCGAGTGAATTCTAAAAACACCTTTATAATTGAAATGGGGCAATTTTTGACGAAGATATGGCCATTTATTTCAAGGTAGACCCTATTTAATGCTTTCCATATATTTTCTATTTATCGAAGAATATCCTTAATATCTTTCTTAGATGAGTCGGAAGTCAAATTATTTTAATGCAGTTTTGTTTCAAAGATTAAGCGAATTCTAAAAAACCTTTATAATTGAAGTGGGGCAATTTTTGACGAAGATATGGCCATTTATTTCAAGGTAGACCCTATTTAATAATTTCCATATATTTTCTATTTATCGAAGAATATCCCTTAATATCTTTTTTTGATGAGTCGGAAGTCAAATTATTTTAATGCAGTTTTGTTCCAAAGATCGATTGAATTCTAAAAACACCTTTAGAATTGAAGTGGGGCAATTTTTGACGAAGATATGGCCATTTATTTCAAGGTAGACCCTATTTAATGCTTTCCATATATTTTCTATTTATCGAAGAATATCCCTTAATATCTTTCTTAGATGAGTCGGAAGTCAAATTATTTTAATGCAGTTTTGTTTCAAAGATCAAGCGAATTCTAAAAAAACCTTTATAATTGAAATGGGGCAATTTTTGACGAAGATATGGCCATTTATTTCAAGGTAGACCCTACTTAATGCTTTCCATATATTTTCTGATTATCGAAGAATATCCCTTAATATCTTTCTTAGATGAGTCGGAAGTCAAATTATTTTAACGCAGTTTTGTTCCAAAGTTTGAGCGAATTCTAAAAACACCTATATAATTGAAATGGGGCAATTTTTGACGAAGATATGGCCATTTATTTCAAGGTAGACCCTATTTAATGCTTTCCATATATTTTCTATTTATCGAAGAATATCCCTTAATATCTTTTTTAGATGAGTCGGAAGTCAAATTATTTTAATGCAGTTTTGTTTCAAAGACTCAGCGAATTTTAAAAATACCTTTATAATTGAAGTGGGGCAATTTTTGACGAAGATATGGCCATTTATTTCAAGGTAGACCCTATTTAATGCTTTCCATATATTTTCTATTTATCAAATATCCCTTAATATCTTTCTTAGATGAGTCGGAAGTCAAATTATTTTAATGCAGTTTTCTTCCAAAGATCGAGTGAATTCTAAAAACACCTTTATAATTGAAGTGGAGCAATTTTTGACGAAGATATGGCCACTTATTTCAAGGTAGACCCTATTTAATGCTTTCCATATATTTGCTATTTATCGAAGAGATCCCTTAATATCTTTCTTAGATGAGTCAGAAGTCAAATTATTTTAATGCAGTTTTGTTTCAAAGATTAAGCGAAGTTCTAAAAACACCCTTTATAATTGAAGTGAGGCAATTTTTGACGAAGATATGGCTATTTATTTCAAGGTAGACCCTATTTAATGCTTTCCATATATTTTCTATTTATCGAAGAATATCCCTTAATATCTTTCTTAGATGAGTCGGAAGTCAAATTATTTTAAAGTAGTTTCGTTCCAAAGATCAAGTGAATTCTAAAAACACCTTTATAATTGAAATGGGGCAATTTTTGACGAAGATATGGCCATTTATTTCAAGGTAGACCCTATTTAATGCTTTCCATATATTTTCTATTTATCGAAGAATATCCCTTAATATCTTTCTTAAACGAGTCGGAAGTCAAATTATTTTAATGCAGTTTTGTTTCAAAGATTAAGCGAATTCTAAAAACACCTTTATAATTGAAGTGGGGCAATTTTTGACGAAGATATGGCCATTTATTTCAAGGTAGACCCTATTTAATGCTTTCCATATATTTTCTATTTATCGAAGAATATCCCTTAATATCTTTCTTAGATGAGTCGGAAGTCAAATTATTTTAATGCAGTTTTGTTTCAAAGATCGAGTGAATTCTAAAAACACCTTTATAATTGAAATGGGGCAATTTTTGACGAAGATATGGCCATTTATTTCAAGGTAGACCCTATTTAATGCTTTCCATATATTTTATATTTATCGAAGAATATCCTTAATATCTTTCTTAGATGAGTCGGAAGTCAAATTATTTTAATGCAGTTTTGTTTCAAAGATTAAGCGAATTCTAAAAACACCTTTATAATTGAAGTGGGGCAATTTTTGACGAAGATATGGCCATTTATTTCAAGGTAGACCCTATTTAATGCTTTCCATATATTTTCTATTTATCGAAGAATATCCCTTAATATCTTTCTTAGATGAGTTGGAAGTCAAATTATTTTAATGCAGTTTTGTTCCAAAGATCAAGTGAATTCTAAAAACACCTTTATAATTGAAATGGGGCAATTTTTGACGAAGATATGGCCATTTATTTCAAGGTAGACCCTATTTAATGCTTTCCATATATTTTCTATTTATCGAAGAATATCCCTTAATATCTTTCTTAGATGAGTCGGAAGTCAAATTATTTTAATGCAGTTTTGTTCCAAAGATCGAGTGAATCCTAAAAACACCTTTATAATTGAAATGGGGAAATTTTTGACGAAGATATGGCCATTTATTTCAAGGTAGACCCTATTAAATGCTTTCCATATATTTTCTATTTATCGAAGAATATCCCTTAATATCTTTCTTAGATGAGTCGGACGTCAAATTATTTTAATGCAGTTTTCTTCCAAAGATCGAGTGAATTCTAAAAACACCTTTATAATTGAAATGGGGCAATTTTTGACGAAGATATGGCCATTTATTTCAAGGTAGACCCTATTTAATGCTTTCCATATATTTTCTATTTATCGAAGATATCCCTTAATATCTTTCTTAGATGAGTCGGAAGTCAAATTATTTTAATGCAGTTTTGTTTCAAAGATTAAGCGAATTCTAAAAACACCTTTATAATTGAAGTGGGGCAATTTTTGACGAAGATATGGCTATTTATTTCAAGGTAGACCCTATTTAATGCTTTCCATATATTTTCTATTTATCGAAGAATATCCCTTAATATCTTTCTTAGATGAGTCGGAAGTCAAATTATTTTAAAGTAGTTTCGTTCCAAAGATCAAGTGAATTCTAAAAACACCTTTATAATTGAAATGGGGCAATTTTTGACGAAGATATGGCCATTTATTTCAAGGTAGACCCTATTTAATGTTTGGCTTATATTTTCTATTTATCGAAGAATATCCCTTAATATCTTTCTTAAACGAGTCGGAAGTCAAATTATTTTAATGCAGTTTTGTTCCAAAGTTTGAGCGAATTCTAAAAACACCTTTATAATTGAAATGGGGCAATTTTTGACGAAGATATGGCCATTTATTTCAAGGTAGACCCTATTTAATGCTTTCCATATATTTTCTATTTATCGAAGAATATCCCTTAATATCTTTCTTAGATGAGTCGGAAGTCAAATTATTTTAATGCAGTTTTGTTTCAAAGATCGAGTGAATTCTAAAAACACCTTTATAATTGAAATGGGGCAATTTTTGACGAAGATATGGCCATTTATTTCAAGGTAGACCCTATTTAATGCTTTCCATATATTTTATATTTATCGAAGAATATCCTTAATATCTTTCTTAGATGAGTCGGAAGTCAAATTATTTTAATGCAGTTTTGTTTCAAAGATTAAGCGAATTCTAAAAACACCTTTATAATTGAAGTGGGGCAATTTTTGACGAAGATATGGCCATTTATTTCAAGGTAGACCCTATTTAATGCTTTCCATATATTTTCTATTTATCGAAGAATATCCCTTAATATCTTTCTTAGATGAGTTGGAAGTCAAATTATTTTAATGCAGTTTTGTTCCAAAGATCAAGTGAATTCTAAAAACACCTTTATAATTGAAATGGGGCAATTTTTGACGAAGATATGGCCATTTATTTCAAGGTAGACCCTATTTAATGCTTTCCATATATTTTCTATTTATCGAAGAATATCCCTTAATATCTTTCTTAGATGAGTCGGAAGTCAAATTATTTTAATGCAGTTTTGTTCCAAAGATCGAGTGAATCCTAAAAACACCTTTATAATTGAAATGGGGAAATTTTTGACGAAGATATGGCTATTTATTTCAAGGTAGACACTATTTAATGCTTTCCATATATTTTCTATTTATCGAAGAATATCCCTTAATATCTTTCTTAGATGAGTCGGAAGTCAAATTATTTTAATGCAGTTTTGTTTCAAAGATTAAGCGAATTCTAAAAACACCTTTATAATTGAAGTGGGGCAATTTTTGACGAAGATATGGCCATTTATTTCAAGGTAGACCCTATTTAATGCTTTCCATATATTTTCTATTTATCGAAGAATATCCCTTAATATCTTTCTTAGATGAGTCGGAAGTCAAATTATTTTAATGCAGTTTTGTTTCAAAGATCGAGTGAATTCTAAAAACACCTTTATAATTGAAATGGGGCAATTTTTGACGAAGATATGGCCATTTATTTCAAGGTAGACCCTATTTAATGCTTTCCATATATTTTATATTTATCGAAGAATATCCTTAATATCTTTCTTAGATGAGTCGGAAGTCAAATTATTTTAATGCAGTTTTGTTTCAAAGATTAAGCGAATTCTAAAAACACCTTTATAATTGAAGTGGGGCAATTTTTGACGAAGATATGGCCATTTATTTCAAGGTAGACCCTATTTAATGCTTTCCATATATTTTCTATTTATCGAAGAATATCCCTTAATATCTTTCTTAGATGAGTTGGAAGTCAAATTATTTTAATGCAGTTTTGTTCCAAAGATCAAGTGAATTCTAAAAACACCTTTATAATTGAAATGGGGCAATTTTTGACGAAGATATGGCCATTTATTTCAAGGTAGACCCTATTTAATGCTTTCCATATATTTTCTATTTATCGAAGAATATCCCTTAATATCTTTCTTAGATGAGTCGGAAGTCAAATTATTTTAATGCAGTTTTGTTCCAAAGATCGAGTGAATCCTAAAAACACCTTTATAATTGAAATGGGGAAATTTTTGACGAAGATATGGCTATTTATTTCAAGGTAGACACTATTTAATGCTTTCCATATATTTTCTATTTATCGAAGAATATCCCTTAATATCTTTCTTAGATGAGTCGGAAGTCAAATTATTTTAATGCAGTTTTGTTTCAAAGATTAAGCGAATTCTAAAAACACCTTTATAATTGAAGTTGGGCAATTTTAGATGAAGATATGGCCATTTATTTCAAGGTAGACCCTATTTAATGCTTTCCATATATTTTCTATTTATCGAAGAATATCCCTTAATATCTTTCTTAGATGAGTCGGAAGTCAAAATATTTTAATGTAGTTTCGTTCCAAAGATCAAGTGAATTCTAAAAACACATTTATAATTGAAATGGGGCAATTTTTGACGAAGATATGGCCATTTATTTCAAGGTAGACCCTATTTAATGCTTTCCATATATTTTCTATTTATCGAAGAATATCCCTTAATATCTTTCTTAGATGAGTCGGAAGTCAAATTATTTTAATGCAGTTTTGTTCCAAAGATCGAGTGAATTCTAAAAACACCTTTATAATTTAAATGGGGCAATTTTTGACGAAGATATGGCCATTTATTTCAAGGTTGACCCTATTTAATGCTTTCCATATATTTTCTATTTATCGAATATCCCTTAATATCTTTCTTAGATGAGTCGGAAGTCAATATATTTTAATGCAGTTTTCTTTTAAAGATCGAGTGAATTCTAAAAACACCTTTATAATTGAAATGGGGCAATTTTTGACGAAGATATGGCCATTTATTTCAAGGTAGACACTATTTAATGCTTTCCATATATTTTCTATTTATCGAAGAATATCCCTTAATATCTTTCTTAGATGAGTCGGAAGTCAAATTATTTTAATGCAGTTTTGTTCCAAAGATTGAGTGAATTCTAAAAACACCTTTATAATTGAAATGGGGCAATTTTTGACGAAGATATGGCTATTTATTTCAAGGTAGACACTATTTAATGCTTTCCATATATTTTCTATTTATCGAAGAATATCCCTTAATATCTTTCTTAGATGAGTCGGAAGTCAAATTATTTTAATGCAGTTTTGTTTCAAAGATTAAGCGAATTCTAAAAACACCTTTATAATTGAAGTGGGGCAATTTTTGACGAAGATATGGCCATTTATTTCAAGGTAGACCCTATTTAATGCTTTCCATATATTTTCTATTTATCGAAGAATATCCCTTAATATCTCTTTTAGATGAGTCGGAAGTCAAATTATTTTAATGCAGTTTTGTTCCAAAGATCAAGTGAAATCTAAAAACACCTTTATAATGAAATGGGGCAATTTTTGACAAAGATATGGCCATTTATTTCAAGGTTGACACAATTTAATGCTTTCCATATATTTTCTATTTATCGAAGAATATCCCTTAATATCTTTCTTAGATGAGTCGGAAGTCAAATTATTTTAATGCAGTTTTGTTCCAAAGATCAAGCGAATTCTAAAAACACCTTTATAATTGAAATTGGGCAATTTTAGATGAAGATATGGCCATTTATTTCAAGGTAGACCCTATTTAATGCTTTCCATATATTTTCTATTTATCGAAGAATATCCCTTAATATCTTTCTTAGATGAGTCGGAAGTCAAAATATTTTAATGTAGTTTCGTTCCAAAGATCAAGTGAATTCTAAAAACACATTTATAATTGAAATGGGGCAATTTTTGACGAAGATATGGCCATTTATTTCAAGGTAGACTCTATTTAATGCTTTCCATATATTTTCTATTTATCGAAGAATATCCCTTAATATCTTTCTTAGATGAGTCGGAAGTCAAATTATTTTAATGCAGTTTTGTTCCAAAGATCGAGTGAATTCTAAAAACACCTTTATAATTGAAATGGCTCAATTTTTGACGAAGATATGGCTATTTATTTCAAGGTTGACCCTATTTAATGCTTTCCATATATTTTCTATTTATCGAAGAATATCCCTTAATATCTTTCTTAGATGAGTCGGAAATCAATATATTTTAATGCAGTTTTCTTCCAAAGATTGAGTGAATTCTAAAAACACCTTTATAATTGAAATGGGGCAATTTTTGACGAAGATATGGCCATTTATTTCAAGGTAGACCCTATTTAATGCTTTCCATATATTTTCTATTTATCGAAGAATATCCCTTAATATCTTTCTTAGATGAGTCGGAAGTCAAATTATTTTAATGCAGTTTTGTTTCAAAGATCAAGTGAATTCTAAAAACACCTTTATAATTGAAGTGGGGCAATTTTTGACGAAGATATGGCCATTTATTTCAAGGTAGACCCTATTTAATGCTTTCCATATATTTTCTATTTATCGAAGAATATCCCTTAATATCTTTCTTAGATGAGTGGGAAGTCAAATTATTTTAATGCAGTTTTGTTTCAAACATCGAGCGAATTCTAAAAACACCTTTATAATTGAAATGGGGCAATTTTTGACGAAGATATGGCCATTTATTTCAAGGTAGACCCTACTTAATGCTTTCCATATATTTGCTATTTATCGAAGAATATCCCTTAATATCTTTCATAGACGAGTCGGAAGTCAAATTATTTTAATGCAGTTTTGTTCCAAAGTTTGAGCGAGTTCTAAAAACACCTTTATAATTGAAATGGGGCAATTTTTGACGAAGATATGGCCATTTATTTCAAGGTAGACCCTATTTAATGCTTTCCATATATTTTCTATTTATCGAAGAATATCCCTTAATATCTCTTTTAGATGAGTCGGAAGTCAAATTATTTTAATGCAGTTTTGTTCCAAAGATCAAGTGAATTCTAAAAACACCTTTATAATTGAAGTGGGGCAATTTTTGACGAAGATATGGCCATTTATTTCAAGGTAGACCCTATTTAATGCTTTCCATATATTTGCTATTTATCGAAGAATATCCCTTAATATCTTTCATAGACGAGTCGGAAGTCAAATTATTTTAATGCAGTTTTGTTCCAAAGTTTGAGCGAGTTCTAAAAACACCTTTATAATTGAAATGGGGCAATTTTTGACGAAGATATGGCCATTTATTTCAAGGTAGACCTTATTTAATGCTTTCCATATATTTTCTATTTATCGAAGAATATCCCTTAATATCTTTCTTAGATGAGTCGGAAGTCAAATTATTTTAATGCAGTTTTGTTCCAAAGATCAAGTGAAATCTAAAAACACCTTTATAATTGAAATGGGGCAATTTTTGACGAAGATATGGCCATTTATTTCAAGGTAGACCCTATTTAATGCTTTCCATATATTTTCTATTTATCGAAGAATATCCCTTAATATCTTTCTTAGATGAGTCGGAAGTCAAATTATTTTAATGCAGTTTTGTTCCAAAGATCAAGCGAATTCTAAAAACACCTTTATAATTGAAATTGGGCAATTTTAGATGAAGATATGGCCATTTATTTCAAGGTAGACCCTATTTAATGCTTTCCATATATTTTCTATTTATCGAAGAATATCCCTTAATATCTTTCTTAGATGAGTCGGAAGTCAAAATATTTTAATGTAGTTTCGTTCCAAAGATCAAGTGAATTCTAAAAACACATTTATAATTGAAATGGGGCAATTTTTGACGAAGATATGGCCATTTATTTCAAGGTAGACTCTATTTAATGCTTTCCATATATTTTCTATTTATCGAAGAATATCCCTTAATATCTTTCTTAGATGAGTCGGAAGTCAAATTATTTTAATGCAGTTTTGTTCCAAAGATCGAGTGAATTCTAAAAACACCTTTATAATTGAAATGGGGCAATTTTTGACGAAGATATGGCTATTTATTTCAAGGTTGACCCTATTTAATGCTTTCCATATATTTTCTATTTATCGAAGAATATCCCTTAATATCTTTCTTAGATGAGTCGAAAATCAATATATTTTAATGCAGTTTTCTTCCAAAGATTGAGTGAATTCTAAAAACACCTTTATAATTGAAATGGGGCAATTTTTGACGAAGATATGGCCATTTATTTCAAGGTAGACCCTATTTAATGCTTTCCATATATTTTCTATTTATCGAAGAATATCCCTTAATATCTTTCTTAGATGAGTCGGAAGTCAAATTATTTTAATGCAGTTTTGTTTCAAAGATCAAGTGAATTCTAAAAACACCTTTATAATTGAAGTGGGGCAATTTTTGACGAAGATATGGCCATTTATTTCAAGGTAGACCCTATTTAATGCTTTCCATATATTTTCTATTTATCGAAGAATATCCCTTAATATCTTTCTTAGATGAGTGGGAAGTCAAATTATTTTAATGCAGTTTTGTTTCAAACATCGAGCGAATTCTAAAAACACCTTTATAATTGAAATGGGGCAATTTTTGACGAAGATATGGCCATTTATTTCAAGGTAGACCCTACTTAATGCTTTCCATATATTTGCTATTTATCGAAGAATATCCCTTAATATCTTTCATAGACGAGTCGGAAGTCAAATTATTTTAATGCAGTTTTGTTCCAAAGTTTGAGCGAGTTCTAAAAACACCTTTATAATTGAAATGGGGCAATTTTTGACGAAGATATGGCCATTTATTTCAAGGTAGACCCTATTTAATGCTTTCCATATATTTTCTATTTATCGAAGAATATCCCTTAATATCTTTCTTAGATGAGTCGGAAGTCAAATTATTTTAATGCAGTTTTGTTCCAAAGATCGAGTGAATTCTAAAAACACCTTTATAATTGAAATGGGGCAATTTTTGACGAAGATATGGCCATTTATTTCAAGGTAGACCCTATTTAATGCTTTCCATATATTTTCTATTTATCGAAGAATATCCCTTAATATCTTTTTTAGATGAGTCGGAAGTCAAATTATTTTAATGCAGTTTTGTTTCAAAGATTAATCGAATTCTAAAAACACCTTTATAATTGAAGTGGGGAATTTTTGACGAAGATATGGCCATTTATTTCAAGGTAGACCCTATTTAATGCTTTCCATATATTTTCTATTTATCGAATATCCCTTAATATCTTTCTTAGATGAGTCGGAAGTCAAAATATTTTAATGTAGTTTTGTTCCAAAGATCAAGTGAATTCTAAAAACACCTTTATAATTGAAGTGGGGCAATTTTTGACGAAGATATGGCCATTTATTTCAAGGTAGACACTATTTAATGCTTTCCATATATTTTCTATTTATCGAAGAATATCCCTTAATATCTTTCTTAGATGAGTCGGAAGTCAAATTATTTTAATGCAGTTTTGTTCCAAAGATCAAGTGAATTCTAAAAACACCTTTATAATTGAAATGGGGCAATTTTTGACGAAGATATGGCCATTTATTTCAAGGTTGACCCTATTTAATGCTTTCCATATATTTTGTATTTATCAAAGAATATCCCTTAATATCTTTCTTAGATGAGTCGAAAGTCAAATTATTTTAATGCAGTTTTCTTCCAAAGATCGAGTGAATTCTAAAAACATCTTTATAATTGAAATGGGGCAATTTTTGACGAAGATATGGCCATTTATTTCAAGGTAGACCCTATTTAATGCTTTCCATATATTTTCTATTTATCGAAGAATATCCCTTAATATCTTTCTTAGATGAGTCGGAAGTCAAATTATTTTAATGCAGTTTTGTTTCAAAGATTAAGCGAATTCTAAAAACACCTTTATAATTGAAGTGGGGCAATTTTTGACGAAGATATGGCTATTTATTTCAAGGTAGACTCTATTTAATGCTTTCCATATATTTTCTATTTATCGAAGAATATCCCTTAATATCTTTTTTAGATGAGTCGTCAGTCAAATTATTTTAATGCAGTTTTGTTCCAAAGATCAAGTGAATTCTAAAAACACCTTTATAATTGAAATGGGGCAATTTTTGACGAAGATATGGCCATTTATTTCAAGTTAGACCCTATTTAATGCTTTCCATATATTTTCTATTTATCGAAGAATATCCCTTAATATCTTTCTTAGATGAGTCGGAAGTCAAATTATTTTAATGCAGTTTTGTTCCAAAGATCAAGCGAATTCTAAAAACACCTTTATAATTGAAATTGGGCAATTTTAGATGAAGATATGGCTATTTATTTCAAGGTAGACCCTATTTAATGCTTTCCATATATTTTCTATTTATCGAAGAATATCCCTTAATAGCTTTTTTTAGATGAGTCGGAAGTCAAATTATTTTAATGTAGTTTTGTTCCAAAGATCAAGTGAATTCTAAAAACACCTTTATAATTGAAGTGGGGCAATTTTTGACGAAGATATGGCCATTTATTTCAAGGTAGACACTATTTAATGCTTTCCATATATTTTCTATTTATCGAAGAATATCCCTTAATATCTTTCTTAGATGAGTCGGAAGTCAAATTATTTTAATGCAGTTTTGTTCCAAAGATCGAGTGAATTCTAAAAACACCTTTATAATTGAAATGGGGCAATTTTTGACGAAGATATGGCCATTTATTTCAAGGTTGACCCTATTTAATGCTTTCCATATATTTTCTATTTATCGAAGAATATCCCTTAATATCTTTCTTAGATGAGTCGGAAGTCAAATTATTTTAATGCAGTTTTGTTCCAAAGATTGAGTGAATTCTAAAAACTCCTTTATAATTGAAGTGGGGCAATTTTTGACGAAGATATGGCTATTTATTTCAAGGTAGACCCTATTTAATGCTTTCCATTTTTTTTCTATTTATCGAAGAATATCCCTTAATATCTTTTTTAGATGAGTCGGAAGTCAAATTATTTTAATGCAGTTTTGTTTCAAAGATTAAGCGAATTCTAAAAACACCTTTATAATTGAAGTGGGGCAATTTTTGACGAAGATATGGCCATTTATTTCAAGGTAGACCCTATTTAATGCTTTCAATATATTTTCTATTTATCGAAGATCACTTAATATCTTACTTATATTAGTCGGTGAGTCGGAAAGTTCAAATTATTTACTGCAGGTTTGTTCCAAAGATCAAGTCGAATTCTAAAACCCCTTTATAATTGAAGTGGGGGCAATTTTGGACGACGATATGGCCATGTATTCAATGGTAGACGCTATTAATGCTTTTCCATATATTTTCTATTTATCGTAGAATATCCCGTTAATATCTTTGTTAGATGAGTCGGAAGTCAAATTATTTTTAATGCAGTTTTGTTCCAAAGATCGAGTGAATTCTAAAAACACCTTTATAATTGAAATGGGGCAATTTTTGACGAAGATATGGCCATTTATTTCAAGGTAGACCCTACTTAATGCTTTCCATATATTTGCTATTTATCGAAGAATATCCCTTAATATCTTTCATAGACGAGTCGGAAGTCAAATTATTTTAATGCAGTTTTGTTCCAAAGTTTGAGCGAGTTCTAAAAACACCTTTATAATTGAAATGGGGCAATTTCTGACGAAGATATGGCCATTTATTTCAAGGTAGACCCTATTTAATGCTTTCCATATATTTTCTATTTATCGAAGAATATCCCTTAATATCTTTCTTAGATGAGTCGGAAGTCAAATTATTTTAATGTAGTTTTGTTCCAAAGATCGAGTGAATTCTAAAAACACCTTTATAATTGAAATGGGGCAATTTTTGACGAAGATATGGCCATTTATTTCAAGGTAGACCCTATTTAATGCTTTCCATATATTTTCTATTTATCGAAGAATATCCCTTAATATCTTTTTTAGATGAGTCGGAAGTCAAATTATTTTAATGCAGTTTTGTTCCAAAGATCAAGTGAATTCTAAAAACACCTTTATAATTGAAATGGGGCAATTTTTGACGAAGATATGGCCATTTATTTCAAGGTAGACCCTATTTAATGCTTTCCATATATTTTCTATTTATCGAAGAATATCCCTTAATATCTTTCTTAGATGAGTCGGAAATCAAATTATTTTAATGCAGTTTTGTTTCAAAGATTAAGCGAATTCTAAAAACACCTTTATAATTGAAGTGGGGCAATTTTTGACGAAGATATGGCTATTTATTTCAAGGTAGACTCTATTTAATGCTTTCCATATATTTTCTATTTATCGAAGAATATCCCTTAATATCTTTTTTAGATGAGTAGGAAGTCAAATTATTTTAATGCAGCTTGTTCCAAAGGTCAAGAGAATTCTTAAAAACAACCTTCATAATTGAAATGGGGCAATTTTTGACGAAGATATGGCCATTTATTTCAAGTTAGACGCTATTTAATGCTTTCCATATATTTTCTATTTATCGAATATCCCTTAATATCTTTCTTAGATGAGTCGGAAGTCAAATTATTTTAATGCAGTTTTGTTCCAAAGATCAAGCGAATTCTAAAAACACCTTTATAATTGAAATTGGGCAATTTTAGATGAAGATATGGCTATTTATTTCAAGGTAGACCCTATTTAATGCTTTCCATATATTTTCTATTTATCGAAGAATATCCCTTAATATCTTTTTTAGATGAGTCGGAAGTCAAATTATTTTAATGTAGTTTTGTTCCAAAGATCAAGTGAATTCTAAAAACACCTTTATAATTGAAGTGGGGCAATTTTTGACGAAGATATGGCCGTTTATTTCAAGGTAGACACTATTTAATGCTTTCCATATATTTTCTATTTATCGAAGAATATCCCTTAATATCTTTCTTAGATGAGTCGGAAGTCAAATTATTTTAATGCAGTTTTGTTCCAAAGATTAAGTGAATTCTAAAAACACCTTTATAATTGAAGTGGGGCAATTTTTGACGAAGATATGGCTATTTATTTCAAGGTAGCCCCTATTTAATGCTTTCCATATATTTTCTATTTATCGAAGAATATCCCTTAATATCTTTTTTAGATGAGTCGGAAGTCAAATTATTTTAATGCAGTTTTGTTTCAAAGATTAAGCGAATTCTAAAAACACCTTTATAATTGAAGTGGGGCAATTTTTGACGAAGATATGGCCATTTATTTCAAGGTAGACCCTATTTAATGCTTTCCATATATTTTCTATTTATCGAATATCCCTTCATATCTTTCTTAGATGAGTCGGAAGTCAAATTATTTTAATGCAGTTTTCTTCCAAAGATCGAGTGAATTCTAAAAACACCTTTATAATTGAAATGGGGCAATTTTTGACGAAGATATGGCCATTTATTTCAAGGTAGACCCTATTTAATGCTTTCCATATATTTTCTATTTATCGAAGAATATCCCTTAATATCTTTCTTAGATGAGTCGGAAGTCAAATTATTTTAATGCAGTTTTGTTCCAAAGATCAAGTGAATTCTAAAAACACCTTTATAATTGAAATTGGGCAATTTTAGATGAAGATATGGCCATTTATTTCAAGGTAGACCCTATTTAATGCTTTCCATATATTTTCTATTTGTCGAAGAATATCCCTTAATATCTTTCTTAGATGAGTTGGAAGTCAAATTATTTTAATGCAGTTTTGTTTCAAAGATTAAGCGAATTCTAAAAACACCTTTATAATTGAAATGGGGCAATTTTTGACGAAGATATGGCCATTTATTTCAAGGTAGACCCTATTTAATGCTTTCCATATATTTTATATTTATCGAAGAATATCCCTTAATATGAGTTGGAAGTCAAATTATTTTAATGCAGTTTTGTTCCAAAGATCAAGTGAATTCTAAAAACACCTTTATAATTGAAATATGGCAATTTTTGACGAAGATATGGCCATTTATTTCAAGGTAGACCCTATTTAATGCTTTCCATATATTTTTCTATTTGTCGAAGAATATCCTTCAATATCTTTTCCTAGCTGAGTCGAAAGTAAAATTATTTTAATGCAGTTTTGTTCCAAAGATCGAGCGAATTCTAAAAACACCTTTATAATTGAAATGGGGCAATTTTTGACGAAGATATGGCCATTTATTTCAAGGTAGACCCTATTTAATGCTTTCCATATATTTTCTATTTATCGAAGAATATCCCTTAATATCTTTTTTAGATGAGTCGGAAGTCAAATTATTTTAATGCAGTTTTGTTTCAAAGATTAAGCGAATTCTTAAAACACCTTTATAATTGAAGTGGGGCAATTTTTGACGAAGATATGGCCATTTATTTCAAGGTAGACCCTATTTAATGCTTTCCATATATTTTCTATTTATCGAATATCCCTTAATATCTTTCTTAGATGAGTCGGAAGTCAAATTATTTTAATGCAGTTTTCTTTTAAAGATCGAGTGAATTCTAAAAACACCTTTATAATTGAAATGGGGCAATTTTTGACGAAGATATGGCCATTTATTTCAAGGTAGACCCTATTTAATGCTTTCCATATATTTTCTATATATCGAAGAATATCCTTAATATCTTTCTTAGATGAGTCGGAAGTCAAATTATTTTAATGCAGTTTTGTTTCAAAGATTAAGCGAATTCTAAAAACACCTTTATAATTGAAGTGGGGCAATTTTTGACGAAGATATGGCCATTTATTTCAAGGTAGACCCTATTTAATGCTTTCCATATATTTTCTATTTATCGAAGAATATCCCTTAATATCTTTCTTAGATGAGTCGGAAGTCAAATTATTTTAATGCAGTTTTGTTCCAAAGATCAAGCGAATTCTAAAAACACCTTTATAATTGAAATTGGGCAATTTTAGATGAAGATATGGCCATTTATTTCAAGGTAGACCCTATTTAATGCTTTCCATATATTTTCTATTTATCGAAGAATATCCCTTAATATCTTTCTTAGATGAGTCGGAAGTCAAAATATTTTAATGTAGTTTCGTTCCAAAGATCAAGTGAATTCTAAAAACACATTTATAATTGAAATGGGGCAATTTTTGACGAAGATATGGCCATTTATTTCAAGGTAGACCCTATTTAATGCTTTCCATATATTTTCTATTTATCGAAGAATATCCCTTAATATCTTTCTTAGATGAGTCGGAAGTCAAATTATTTTAACGTAGTTTTGTTCCATAGATCGAGTGAATTCTAAAAACACCTTTATAATTGAAATGGGGCAATTTTTGACGAAGATATGGCTATTTATTTCAAGGTAGCCCCTATTTAATGCTTTCCATATATTTTCTATTTATCAAAGAATATCCCTTAATATCTTTTTTAGATGAGTCGGAAGTCAAATTATTTTAATGCAGTTTGTTTCAAAGATTAAGCGAATTCTAAAAACACCTTTATAATTGAAGTGGGGCAATTTTTGACGAAGATATGGCTATTTATTTCAAGGTAGACCCTATTTAATGCTTTCCATATATTTTCTATTTATCAAAGAATATCCCTTAATATCTTTTTTAGATGAGTCGGAAGTCAAATTATTTTAATGCAGTTTTGTTTCAAAGATTAAGCGAATTCTAAAAACACCTTTATAATTGAAGTGGGGCAATTTTTGACGAAGATATGGCCATTTATTTCAAGGTAGACCCTATTTAATGCTTTCCATATATTTTCTATTTATCGAATATCCCTTAATATCTTTCTTAGATGAGTCGGAACTCAAATTATTTTAATGCAGTTTTCTTCCAAAGATCGAGTGAATTCTAAAAACACCTTTATAATTGAAATGGGGAAATTTTTGACGAAGATATGGCTATTTATTTCAAGGTAGCCCCTATTTAATGCTTTCCATATATTTTCTATTTATCGAAGAATATCCCTTAATATCTTTTTTAGATGAGTCGGAAGTCAAATTATTTTAATGCAGTTTTGTTTCAAAGATTAAGCGAATTCTAAAAACACCTTTATAATTGAAGTGGGGCAATTTTTGACGAAGATATGGCCATTTATTTCAAGGTAGACCCTATTTAATGCTTTCCATATATTTTCTATTTATCGAATATCCCTTCATATCTTTCTTAGATGAGTCGGAAGTCAAATTATTTTAATGCAGTTTTGTTCCAAAGATCAAGCGAATTCTAAAAACACCTTTATAATTGAAATTGGGCAATTTTAGATGAAGATATGGCCATTTATTTCAAGGTAGACCCTATTTAATGCTTTCCATATATTTTCTATTTATCGAAGAACATCTCTTAATATCTTTCTTAGATGAGTTGGAAGTCAAATTATTTTAATGCAGTTTTGTTTCAAAGATCAAGTGAATTCTAAAAACACCTTTATAATTGAAGTGGGGCAATTTTTGACGAAGATATGGCCATTTATTTCAAGGTAGACCCTATTTAATGCTTTCCATATATTTTCTATTTATCGAAGAATATCCCTTAATATCTTTCTTAGATGAGTTGGAAGTCAAATTATTTTAATGCAGTTTTGTTTCAAAGATCGAGTGAATTCTAAAAACACCTTTATAATTGAAATGGGGCAATTTTTGACGAAGATATGGCCATTTATTTCAAGGTAGACCCTATTTAATGCTTTCCATATATTTTCTATTTATCGAAGAATATCCCTTAATATCTTTCTTAGATGAGTCGGAAGTCAAATTATTTTAATGCAGTTTTGTTCCAAAGATCGAGTGAATTCTAAAAACACCTTTATAATTGAAATGGGGCAATTTTTGACGAAGATATGGCCATTTATTTCAAGGTAGACCCTATTTAATGCTTTCCATATATTTTCTATTTATCGAAGAATATCCCTTAATATCTTTTTTAGATGAGTCGGAAGTCAAATTATTTTAATGCAGTTTTGTTTCAAAGATTAAGCGAATTCTTAAAACACCTTTATAATTGAAGTGGGGCAATTTTTGACGAAGATATGGCCATTTATTTCAAGGTAGACCCTATTTAATGCTTTCCATATATTTTCTATTTATCGAATATCCCTTAATATCTTTCTTAGATGAGTCGGAAGTCAAATTATTTTAATGCAGTTTTCTTTCAAAGATCGAGTGAATTCTAAAAACACCTTTATAATTGAAATGGGGCAATTTTTGACGAAGATATGGCCATTTATTTCAAGGTAGACCCTATTTAATGCTTTCCATATATTTTCTATATATCGAAGAATATCCTTAATATCTTTCTTAGATGAGTCGGAAGTCAAATTATTTTAATGCAGTTTTGTTTCAAAGATTAAGCGAATTCTAAAAACACCTTTATAATTGAAGTGGGGCAATTTTTGACGAAGATATGGCCATTTATTTCAAGGTAGACCCTATTTAATGCTTTCCATATATTTTCTATTTATCGAAGAATATCCCTTAATATCTTTCTTAGATGAGTCGGAAGTCAAATTATTTTAATGCAGTTTTGTTCCAAAGATCAAGCGAATTCTAAAAACACCTTTATAATTGAAATTGGGCAATTTTAGATGAAGATATGGCCATTTATTTCAAGGTAGACCCTATTTAATGCTTTCCATATATTTTCTATTTATCGAAGAATATCCCTTAATATCTTTCTTAGATGAGTCGGAAGTCAAAATATTTTAATGTAGTTTCGTTCCAAAGATCAAGTGAATTCTAAAAACACATTTATAATTGAAATGGGGCAATTTTTGACGAAGATATGGCCATTTATTTCAAGGTAGACCCTATTTAATGCTTTCCATATATTTTCTATTTATCGAAGAATATCCCTTAATATCTTTCTTAGATGAGTCGGAAGTCAAATTATTTTAACGCAGTTTTGTTCCATAGATCGAGTGAATTCTAAAAACACCTTTATAATTGAAATGGGGCAATTTTTGACGAAGATATGGCCATTTATTTCAAGGTAGACCCTATTTAATGCTTTCCATATATTTTCTATTTATCGAAGAATATCCCTTAATATCTTTCTTAGATGAGTCGGAAGTCAAATTATTTTAATGCAGTTTTCTTCCAAAGATTGAGTGAATTCTAAAAACACCTTTATAATTGAAATGGGGCAATTTTTGACGAAGATATGGCCATTTATTTCAAGGTAGACCCTATTTAATGCTTTCCATATATTTTCTATTTATCGAAGAATATCCCTTAATATCTTTCTTAGATGAGTCGGAAGTCAAATTATTTTAATGCAGTTTTGTTCCAAAGATCAAGTGAATTCTAAAAACACCTTTATAATTGAAGTGGGGCAATTTTTGACGAAGATATGGCCATTTATTTCAAGGTAGACCCTATTTAATGCTTTCCATATATTTTCTATTTATCGAAGAATATCCCTTAATATCTTTCTTAGATGAGTCGGAAGTCAAATTATTTTAATGCAGTTTTGTTTCAAACATCGAGCGAATTCTAAAAACACCTTTATAATTGAAATGGGGCAATTTTTGACGAAGATATGGCCATTTATTTCAAGGTAGACCCTACTTAATGCTTTCCATATATTTGCTATTTATCGAAGAATATCCCTTAATATCTTTCATAGACGAGTCGGAAGTCAAATTATTTTAATGCAGTTTTGTTCCAAAGTTTAAGCGAATTCTAAAAACACCTTTATAATTGAAATGGGGCAATTTTTGACGAAGATATGGCCATTTATTTCAAGGTAGACCCTATTTAATGCTTTCCATATATTTTCTATTTATCGAAGAATATCCCTTAATATCTTTCTTAGATGAGTCGGAAGTCAAATTATTTTAATGCAGTTTTGTTCCGAAGATCAAGTGAATTCTAAAAACACCTTTATAATTGAAATGGGGCAATTTTTGACGAAGATATTGCCATTTATTTCAAGGTAGACCCTATTTAATGCTTTCCATATATTTTCTATTTATCAAAGAATATCCCTTAATATCTTTCTTAGATGAGTCGGAAGTCAAATTATTTTAATGCAGTTTTGTTTCAAAGATTAAGTGAATTCTAAAAACACCTTTATAATTGAAGTGGGGCAATTTTTGACGAAGATATGGCCATTTATTTCAAGTTAGACCCTATTTAATGCTTTCCATATATTTTCTATTTATCGAAGAATATCCCTTAATATCTTTCTTAGATGAGTCGGAAGTCGAATTATTTTAATGCAGTTTTGTTCCAAAGATCAAGCGAATTCTAAAAACACCTTTATAATTGAAATGGGGCAATTTTTGACGAAGATATGGCCATTTATTTCAAGGTTGACCCTATTTAATGCTTTCCATATATTTTCTATTTATCGAAGAATATCCCTTAATATCTTTCTTAGATGAGTCGGAAGTCAAATTATTTTAATGCAGTTTTGTTCCAAAGATTAAGTGAATTCTAAAAACACCTTTATAATTGAAGTGGGGCAATTTTTGACGAAGATATGGCTATTTATTTCAAGGTAGACCCTATTTAATGCTTTCCATATATTTTCTATTTATCGAAGAATATCCCTTAATATCTTTCTTAGATGAGTCGGAAGTCAAATTATTTTAATGCAGTTTTGTTTCAAAGATTAAGCGAATTCTAAAAACACCTTTATAATTGAAGTGGGGCAATTTTTGACGAAGATATGGCCATTTATTTCAAGGTTGACCCTATAGAATGCTTTCCATATATTTTCTGTTAATCAACAATATCCCTTCATATCTTTCTTAGATGAGTCGGAAGTCAAATTATTTTAATGCAGTTTTGTTCCAAAGATTGAGTGAATTCTAAAAACACCTTTATAATTGAAATGGGGCAATTTTTGACGAAGATATGGCCATTTATTTCAAGGTAGACCCTATTTAATGCTTTCCATATATTTTCTATTTATCGAAGAATATCCCTTAATATCTTTCTTAGATGAGTCGGAAGTCAAATTATTTTAATGCAGTTTTGTTCCAAAGTTTGAGCGAATTCTAAAAACACCTTTATAATTGAAGTGGGGCAATTTTTGACGAAGATATGGCCATTTATTTCAAGGTAGACCCTATTTAATGCTTTCCATATATTTTCTATTTATCAAATATCCCTTAATATCTTTCTTAGATGAGTCGGAAGTCAAATTATTTTAATGCAGTTTTCTTCCAAAGATCGAGTGAATTCTAAAAACACATTTATAATTGAAATGGGGCAATTTTTGACGAAGATATGGCCATTTATTTCAAGGTAGACCCTATTTAATGCTTTCCATATATTTTCTATTTATCGAAGAATATCCCTTCATATCTTTCTTAGATGAGTCGGAAGTCAAATTATTTTAATGCAGTTTTGTTTCAAAGATCGAGTGAATTCTAAAAACACCTTTATAATTGAAATGGGGCAATTTTTGACGAAGATATGGCCATTTATTTCAAGGTAGACCCTATTTAATGCTTTCCATATATTTTCTATTTATCGAAGAATATCCCTTAATATCTTTTTTAGATGAGTCGGAAGTCAAATTATTTTAATGCAGTTTTGTTTCAAAGATTAAGCGAATTCTAAAAACACCTTTATAATTGAAGTGGGGAATTTTTGACGAAGATATGGCCATTTATTTCAAGGTAGACCCTATTTAATGCTTTCCATATATTTTCTATTTATCGAAGAATATCCCTTAATATCTTTCTTAGATGAGTCGGAAGTCAAATTATTTTAATGCAGTTTTGTTCCAAAGATCGAGTGAATTCTAAAAACACCTTTATAATTGAAATGGGGCAATTTTTGACGAAGATATGGCCATTTATTTCAAGGTAGACCCTATTTAATGCTTTCCATATATTTTGTATTTATCAAAGAATATCCCTTAATATCTTTCTTAGATGAGTCGAAAGTCAAATTATTTTAATGCAGTTTTCTTCCAAAGATCAAGTGAATTCTAAAAACACCTTTATAATTGAAATGGGGCAATTTTTGACGAAGATATGGCCATTTATTTCAAGGTAGACCCTACTTAATGCTTTCCATATATTTTCTATTTATCGAAGAATATCCCTTAATATCTTTCATAGACGAGTCGGAAGTCAAATTATTTTAATGCAGTTTTGTTTCAAAGATCGAGTGAATTCTAAAAACACCTTTATAATTGAAATGGGGCAATTTTTGACGAAGATATGGCCATTTATTTCAAGGTAGACCCTATTTAATGCTTTCCATATATTTTCTATTTATCGAAGAATATCCCTTAATATCTTTTTTAGATGAGTCGGAAGTCAAATTATTTTAATGCAGTTTTGTTTCAAAGATTAAGCGAATTCTAAAAACACCTTTATAATTGAAGTGGGGGAATTTTTGACGAAGATATGGCCATTTATTTCAAGGTAGACCCTATTTAATGCTTTCCATATATTTTCTATTTATCGAATATCCCTTAATATCTTTCTTAGATGAGTCGGAAGTCAAAATATTTTAATGTAGTTTTGTTCCAAAGATCAAGTGAATTCTAAAAACACCTTTATAATTGAAGTGGGGCAATTTTTGACGAAGATATGGCCATTTATTTCAAGGTAGACCCTATTTAATGCTTTCCATATATTTTCTATTTATCGAAGAATATCCCTTAATATCTTTTTTAGATGAGTCGGAAGTCAAATTATTTTAATGCAGTTTTGTTTCAAAGATTAAGCGAATTCTAAAAACACCTTTATAATTGAAGTGGGGAATTTTTGACGAAGATATGGCCATTTATTTCAAGGTAGACCCTATTTAATGCTTTCCATATATTTTCTATTTATCGAATATCCCTTAATATCTTTCTTAGATGAGTCGGAAGTCAAAATATTTTAATGTAGTTTTGTTCCAAAGATCAAGTGAATTCTAAAAACACCTTTATAATTGAAGTGGGGCAATTTTTGACGAAGATATGGCCATTTATTTCAAGGTAGACACTATTTAATGCTTTCCATATATTTTCTATTTATCGAAGAATATCCCTTAATATCTTTCATAGACGAGTCGGAAGTCAAATTATTTTAATGCAGTTTTGTTCCAAAGATCGAGTGAATTCTAAAAACACCTTTATAATTGAAATGGGGCAATTTTATATCTTTCATACACGAGTCGGAAATCAAATTTTTTTAAAAAAGTTTTTTTTTAAAGTTTGAGAGAAAAAAAAAAACACCTAATTAATAAAAAAATTTTGACGAAGATATGGCCATTTATTTCAAGGTAGACCCTATTTAATGCTTTCCATATATTTTCTATTTATCGAAGAATATCCCTTAATATCTTTCTTAGATGAGTCGGAAGTCAAATTATTTTAATGCAGTTTTGTTCCAAAGATTAAGTGAATTCTAAAAACACCTTTATAATTGAAATGGGGCAATTTTTGACGAAGATATGGCCATTTATTTCAAGGTAGACCCTATTTAATGCTTTCCATATATTTTCTATTTATCGAAGAATATCCCTTAATATCTTTTTTAGATGAGTCGGAAGTCAAATTATTTTAATGCAGTTTTGTTTCAAAGATTAAGCGAATTCTAAAAACACCTTTATAATTGAAGTGGGGAATTTTTGACGAAGATATGGCCATTTATTTCAAGGTAGACCCTATTTAATGCTTTCCATATATTTTCTATTTATCGAATATCCCTTAATATCTTTCTTAGATGAGTCGGAAGTCAAATTATTTTAATGCAGTTTTGTTCCAAAGATCAAGTGAATTCTAAAAACACCTTTGTAATTGAAGTGGGGCAATTTTTGACGAAGATATGGCCATTTATTTCAAGGTAGACCCTATTTAATGCTTTCCATATATTTTCTATTTATCGAAGAATATCCCTTAATATCTTTCTTAGATGAGTCGGAAGTCAAATTATTTTAATGCAGTTTTGTTCCAAAGATCGAGTGAATTCTAAAAACACCTTTATAATTGAAATGGGGCAATTTTTGACGAAGATATGGCCATTTATTTCAAGGTTGACCCTATTTAATGCTTTCCATATATTTTGTATTTATCAAAGAATATCCCTTAATATCTTTCTTAGATGAGTCGGAAGTCAAATTATTTTAATGCAGTTTTGTTCCAAAGATTAAGTGAATTCAAAAACACCTTTATAATTGAAGTGGGGCAATTTTTGACGAAGATATGGCCATTTATTTCAAGGTAGACCCTATTTAATGCTTTCCATATATTTTCTATTTATCGAAGAATATCCCTTAATATCTTTTTTAGATGAGTCGGAAGTCAAATTATTTTAATGCAGTTTTGTTTCAAAGATTAAGCGAATTCTAAAAACACCTTTATAATTGAAGTGGGGCAATTTTTGACGAAGATATGGCCATTTATTTCAAGGTAGACCCTATTTAATGCTTTCCATATATTTTCTATTTATCGAATATCCCTTCATATCTTTCTTAGATGAGTCGGAAGTCAAATTATTTTAATGCAGTTTTCTTCCAAAGATCGAGTGAATTCTAAAAACACTTTTATAATTGAAATGGGGCAATTTTTGACGAAGATATGGCCATTTATTTCAAGGTAGACCCTATTTAATGCTTTCCATATATTTTCTATTTATCGAAGAATATCCCTTAATATCTTTCTTAGATGAGTCGGAAGTCAAATTATTTTAATGCAGTTTTGTTTCAAAGATCAAGCGAATTCTAAAAACACCTTTATAATTGAAGTGGGGCAATTTTTGACGAAGATATGGCCATTTATTTCAAGGTATACCCTATTTAATGCTTTCCATATATTTTCTATTTATCGAAGAATATCCCTTAATATCTTTCTTAGATGAGTTGGAAGTCAAATTATTTTAATGCAGTTTTGTTTCAAAGATCAAGTGAATTCTAAAAACACCTTTATAATTGAAATGGGGCAATTTTTGACGAAGATATGGCCATTTATTTCAAGGTAGACCCTATTTAATGCTTTCCATATATTTTCTATTTATCGAAGAATATCCCTTAATATCTTTCTTAGATGAGTCGGAAGTCAAATTATCTTAATGCAGTTTTGTTCCAAAGATCGAGTGAATTCTAAAAACACCTTTATAATTGAAATGGGGCAATTTTTGACGAAGATATGGCCATTTATTTCAAGGTAGACCCTATTTAATGCTTTCCATATATTTTCTATTTATCGAAGAATATCCCTTAATATCTTTCTTAGATGAGTCGGAAGTCAAATTATTTTAATGCAGTTTTGTTTCAAAGATTAAGCGAATTCTAAAAACACCTTTATAATTGAAGTGGGGCAATTTTTGACGAAGATATGGCCATTTATTTCAAGGTAGACCCTATTTAATGCTTTCCATATATTTTCTATTTATCGAAGAATATCCCTTAATATCTTTCTTAGGATGAGTCGGAAGTCAAATTATTTTAATGCAGTTTTCTTTCAAAGATCGAGTGATTTCTAAAAACACCTTTATAATTGAAATGGGGGCAATTTTTGGACGAAGATATGGCCATTTATTTCAAGGTAGACCCTATTTAATGCTTTCCATATATTTTCTATTTATCGAAGAATATCCCTTAATATCTTTCTTAGATGAGTCGGAAGTCAAATTATTTTAATGCAGTTTTGTTTCAAAGATTAAGCGAATTCTAAAAACACCTTTATAATTGAAGTGGGACAATTTTTGACGAAGATATGGCCATTTATTTCAAGGTAGACCCTATTTAATGCTTTCCATATATTTTCTATTTATCGAAGAATATCCCTTAATATCTTTCTTAGATGAGTCGGAAGTCAAATTATTTTAATGCAGTTTTGTTCCAAAGATCAAGCGAATTCTAAAAACACCTTTATAATTGAAGTGGGGCAATTTTTGACGAAGATATGGCCATTTATTTCAAGGTAGACCCTATTTAATGCTTTCCATATATTTTCTATTTATCGAAGAATATCCCTTAATATCTTTCTTAGATGAGTTGGAAGTCAAATTATTTTAATGCAGTTTTGTTCCAAAGATCAAGTGAATTCTAAAAACACCTTTATAATTGAAATGGGGCAATTTTTGACGAAGATATGGCCATTTATTTCAAGGTAGACCCTATTTAATGCTTTCCATATATTTTCTATTTATCGAAGAATATCCCTTAATATCTTTCTTAGATGAGTCGGAAGTCAAATTATTTTAATGCAGTTTTGTTCCAAAGATCGAGTGAATTCTAAAAACACCTTTATAATTGAAATGGGGCAATTTTTGACGAAGATATGGCCATTTATTTCAAGGTAGACCCTATTTAATGCTTTCCATATATTTTCTATTTATCGAAGAATATCCCTTAATATCTTTCATAGATGAGTCGGAAGTCAAATTATTTTAATGCAGTTTTGTTTCAAAGATTAAGCGAATTCTTAAAACACCTTTATAATTGAAGTGGGGCAATTTTTGACGAAGATATGGCCATTTATTTCAAGGTAGACCCTATTTAATGCTTTCCATATATTTTCTATTTATCGAAGAATATCCCTTAATATCTTTCTTAGATGAGTCGGAAGTCAAATTATTTTAATGCAGTTTTCTTTTAAAGATCGAGTGAATTCTAAAAACACCTTTATAATTGAAATGGGGCAATTTTTGACGAAGATATGGCCATTTATTTCAAGGTAGACCCTATTTAATGCTTTCAATATATTTTCTATATATCGAAGAATATCCTTAATATCTTTCTTAGATGAGTCGGAAGTCAAATTATTTTAATGCAGTTTTGTTTCAAAGATTAAGCGAATTCTAAAAACACCTTTATAATTGAAGTGGGGCAATTTTTGACGAAGATATGGCCATTTATTTCAAGGTAGACCCTATTTAATGCTTTCCATATATTTTCTATTTATCGAAGAATATCCCTTAATATCTTTCTTAGATGAGTCGGAAGTCAAATTATTTTAATGCAGTTTTGTTCCAAAGATCGATTGAATTCTTAAAACACCTTTATAATTGAAATGGGGCAATTTTTGACGAACATATGGCCATTTATTTCAAGGTAGACCCTATTTAATGCTTTCCATATATTTTCTATTTATCGAAGAATATCCCTTAATATCTTTCTTAGATGAGTCGGAAGTCAAATTATTTTAATGCAGTTTTGTTTCAAAGATTAAGCGAATTCTAAAAATACCTTTATAATTGAAGTGGGGCAATTTTTGACGAAGATATGGCCATTTATTTCAAGGTAGACCCTATTTAATGCTTTCCATATATTTTCTATTTATCGAAGAATATCCCTTAATATCTTTCTTAGATGAGTCGGAAGTCAAATTATTGTAATGCAGTTTTCTTCCAAAGATCGAGTAAATTCTAAAAACACCTTTATAATTGAAATGGGGCAATTTTTGACGAAGATATGGCCATTTATTTCAAGGTAGACCCTATTTAATGCTTTCCATATATTTTCTATTTATCGAAGAATATCCCTTAATATCTTTCTTAGATGAGTCGGAAGTCAAATTATTTTAATGCAGTTTTGTTTCAAAGATTAAGCGAATTCTAAAAACACCTTTATAATTGAAGTGGGGCAATTTTTGACGAAGATATGGCTATTTATTTCAAGGTAGACCCTATTTAATGCTTTCCATATATTTTCTATTTATCGAAGAATATCCCTTAATATCTTTCTTAGATGAGTCGGAAGTCAAATTATTTTAAAGTAGTTTCGTTCCAAAGATCAAGTGAATTCTAAAAACACCTTTATAATTGAAGTGGGGCAATTTTTGACGAAGATATGGCCATTTATTTCAAGGTAGACCCTATTTAATGCTTTCCATATATTTTCTATTTATCGAAGAATATCCCTTAATATCTTTCTTAGACGAGTCGGAAGTCAAATTATTTTACTGCAGTTTTGTTCCAAAGTTTGAGCGAATTCTAAAAACACCTTTATAATTGAAATGGGGCAATTTTTGACGAAGATATGGCCATTTATTTCAAGGTAGACCCTATTTAATGCTTTCCATATATTTTCTATTTATCGAAGAATATCCCTTAATATCTTTCTTAGATGAGTCGGAAGTCAAATTATTTTAATGTAGTTTTGTTTCAAAGATCGAGTGAATTCTAAAAACACCTTTATAATTGAAATGGGGCAATTTTTGACGAAGATATGGCCATTTATTTCAAGGTAGACCCTATTTAATGCTTTCCATATATTTTATATTTATCGAAGAATATCCTTAATATCTTTCTTAGATGAGTCGGAAGTCAAATTATTTTAATGCAGTTTTGTTTCAAAGATTAAGCGAATTCTAAAAACACCTTTATAATTGAAGTGGGGCAATTTTTGACGAAGATATGGCCATTTATTTCAAGGTAGACCCTATTTAATGCTTTCAATATATTTTCTATTTATCGAATATCCCTTAATATCTTTCTTAGATGAGTTTGAAGTCAAATTATTTTAATGCAGTTTTGTTCCAAAGATCAAGTGAATTCTAAAAACACCTTTATAATTGAAGTGGGGCAATTTTTGACGAAGATATTGCCATTTATTTCAAGGTAGACCCTATTTAATGCTTTACATATATTTTCTATTTATCGAAGAATATCCCTTAATATCTTTCTTAGATGAGTCGGAAGTCAAATTATTTTAATGCAGTTTTGTTCCAAAGATCGAGTGAATTCTAAAAACACCTTTATAATTGAAATGGGGCAATTTTTGACGAAGATATGGCCATTTATTTCAAGGTAGACCCTATTTAATGCTTTCCATATATTTTCTATTTATCGAAGAATATCCCTTAATATCTTTCTTAGATGAGTCGGAAGTCAAATTATTTTAAGGCAGTTTTGTTTCAAAGATTAAGCGAATTCTAAAAACACCTTTATAATTGAAGTGGGGCAATTTTTGACGAAGATATGGCCATTTATTTCAAGGTAGACCCTATTTAATGCTTTCCATATATTTTCTATTTATCGAATATCCCTTAATATCTTTCTTAGATGAGTCGGAAGTCAAATTATTTTAATGCAGTTTTGTTTCAAAGATCGAGTGAATTCTAAAAACACCTTTATAATTGAAATGGGGCAATTTTTGACGAACATATGGCCATTTATTTCAAGGTAGACCCTATTTAATGCTTTCCATATATTTTCTATTTATCGAAGAATATCCTTAATATCTTTCTTAGATGAGTCGGAAGTCAAATTATTTTAATGCAGTTTTGTTTCAAAGATTAAGCGAATTCTAAAAACACCTTTATAATTGAAGTGGGGCAATTTTTGACGAAGATATGGCCATTTATTTCAAGGTAGACCCTATTTAATGCTTTCCATATATTTTCTATTTATCGAAGAATATCCCTTAATGTCTTTTTTAGATGAGTCGGAAGTCAAATTATTTTAATGCAGTTGTGTTCCAAAGATCGATTGAATTCTAAAAACACCTTTATAATTGAAATGGGGCAATTTTTGACGAAGATATGGCCATTTATTTCAAGGTAGACCCTATTTAATGCTTTCCATATATTTTCTATTTATCGAAGAATATCCCTTAATATCTTTTTTAGATGAGTCGGAAGTCAAATTATTTTAATGCAGTTTTGTTTCAAAGATTAAGCGAATTCTAAAAATACCTTTATAATTGAAGTGGGGCAATTTTTGACGAAGATATGGCCATTTATTTCAAGGTAGACCCTATTTAATGCTTTCCATATATTTTCTATTTATCAAATATCCCTTAATATCTTCTTAGATGAGTCGAAAGTCAAATTATTTTAATGCAGTTTTCTTCCAATGATCGAGCGAATTCTAAAAACACCTTTATAATTGAAATGGGGCAACTTTTGACGAAGATATGGCCATTTATTTCAAGGTAGACCCTATTTAATGCTTTCCATATATTTTCTATTTATCGAAGAATATCCCTTAATATCTTTCTTAGATGAGTCGGAAGTCAAATTATTTTAATGCAGTTTTGTTTCAAAGATTAAGCGAATTCTAAAAACACCTTTATAATTGAAGTGGGGCAATTTTTGACGAAGATATGGCTATTTATTTCAAGGTAGACCCTATTTAATACTTTCCATATATTTTCTATTTATCGAAGAATATCCCTTAATATCTTTCTAAGATGAGTCGGAAGTCAAATTATTTTAATGCAGTTTTGTTTCAAAGATCAAGTGAATTCTAAAAATACCTTTATAATTGAAATGGGGCAATTTTTGACGAAGATATGGCCATTTATTTCAAGGTAGACACTATTTAATGCTTTCAATATATTTTCTATTTATCGAAGAATACCCCTTAATACCTTTCTTAGATGAGTCGGAAGTCAAATTATTTTAATGCAGTTTTGTTCCAAAGATCGAGTGAATTCTAAAAACACCTTTATAATTGAAGTGGGGCAATTTTTGACGAAGATATGGCCATTTATTTCAAGGTTGACCCTATTTAATGCTTTCCATATATTTTGTATTTATCAAAGAATATCCCTTAATATCTTTCTTAGATGAGTCGAAAGTCAAATTATTTTAATGCAGTTTTCTTCCAAAGATCGAGTGAATTCCAAAAACACCTTTATAATTGAAATGGGGCAATTTTTGACGAAGATATGGCCATTTATTTCAAGGTAGACCCTATTTAATGCTTTCCATATATTTTCTATTTATCGAAGAATATCCCTTAATATCTTTCTTAGATGAGTCGGAAGTCAAATTATTTTAATGCAGTTTTGTTCCAAAGATTAAGCGAATTCTAAAAACAGCTTTATAATTGAAGTGGGGCAATTTTTGACGAAGATATGGCTATTTATTTCAAGGTAGACCCTATTTAATGCTTTCCATATATTTTCTATTTATCGAAGAATATCCCTTAATATCTTTCTTAGATGAGTCGGAAGTCGAATTATTTTAATGCAGTTTTGTTCCAAAGATCGAGTGAATTCTAAAAACACCTTTATAATTGAAATGGGGCAATTTTTGACGAAGATATGGCCATTTATTTCAAGTTAGATCCTATTTAATGCTTTCCATATATTTTCTATTTATCGAAGAATATCCCTTAATATCTTTCTTAGATGAGTCGGAAGTCAAATTATTTTAATGCAGTTTTGTTCCAAAGATCAAGCGAATTCTAAAAACACCTTTATAATTGAAATTGGGCAATTTTAGATGAAGATATGGCCATTTATTTCAAGGTAGACCCTATTTAATGCTTTCCATATATTTTCTATTTATCGAATATCCCTTAATATCTTTCTTAGATGAGTCGGGAGTCACATTATTTTAATGCAGTTTTGTTCCAAAGATCAAGCGAATTCTAAAAACACCTTTATAATTGAAGTGGGGCAATTTTTGACGAAGATATGGCCATTTATTTCAAGGTAGACACTATTTAATGCTTTCCATATATTTTCTATTTATCGAAGAATATCCCTTAATATCTTTCTTAGATGAGTCGGAAGTCAAATTATTTTAATGCAGTTTTGTTCCAAAGATCGAGTGAATTCTAAAAACACCTTTATAATTGAAATGGGGCAATTTTTGACGAAGATATGGCCATTTATTTCAAGGTTGACCCTATTTAATGCTTTCCATATATTTTCTATTTATCGAAGAATATCCCTTAATATCTTTCTTAGATGAGTCGGAAGTCAAATGATTTTAATGCAGTTTTGTTCCAAAGATCAAGTGAATTCTAAAAACACCTTTATAATTGAAGTGGGGCAATTTTTGACGAAGATATGGCTATTTATTTCAAGGTAGACCCTATTTAATGCTTTCCATATATTTTCTATTTATCGAAGAATATCCCTTAATATCTTTTTTAGATGAGTCGGAAGTCAAATTATTTTAATGCAGTTTTGTTTCAAAGATTAAGCGAATTCTAAAAACACCTTTATAATTGAAGTGGGGCAATTTTTGACGAACATATGGCCATTTATTTCAAGGTAGACCCTACTTAATGCTTTCAATATATTTTCTATTTATCGAAGAATATCCCTTAATATCTTTCTTAGATGAGTCGGAAGTCAAATTATTTTAATGCAGTTTTCTTCCAAAGATCGAGTGAATTCTAAAAACACCTTTATAATTGAAATGGGGCAATTTTTGACGAAGTGGCCATTTTGAGGTAGACCCTATTTAATGCTTTCCAGATATTTTCTATTTATCGAAGAATATCCCTTAATATCTTTCTTAGATGAGTCGGAAGTCAAATTATTTTAATGCAGTTTTGTTCCAAAGATCAAGCGAATTCTAAAAACATCTTTATAATTGAAATGGGGCAATTTTTGACGAAGATATGGCCATTTATTTCAAGGTAGACACTATTTAATGCTTTCCATATATTTTCTATTTATCGAAGAATATCCCTTAATATCTTTCTTAGATGAGTCGGAAGTCAAATTATTTTAATGCAGTTTTGTTCCAAAGATCGAGCGAATTCTAAAAACACCTTTATAATTGAAATGGGGCAATTTTTGACGAAGATATGGCCATTTATTTCAAGGTAGACCCTATTTAATGCTTTCCATATATTTTCTATTTATCGAGGAATATCCCTTAATATCTTTCTTAGATGAGTCGGAAGTCAAATTATTTTAATGCAGTTTTGTTTCAAAGATTAAGGGAATTCTAAAAACCCCTTTATAATTGAAGGGGGGCAATTTTTGACGAAGATATGGCTATTTATTTCAAGGTAGACAATATTTAATGCTTTCCATATATTTTCTATTTATCGAAGAATATCCCTTAATATCTTTTTTAGATGGGTCGGAAGTCAAATTATTTTAATGCAGTTTTGTTTCAAAGATCAAGTGAATTCTAAAAATACCTTTATAATTGAAATGGGGCAATTTTTGACGAAGATATGGCTATTTATTTCAAGGTAGACCCTATTTAATGCTTTCCATATATTTTCTATTTATCGCAGAATATCCCTTAATATCTTTTTTAGATGGGTCGGAAGTCAAATTATTTTAATGCAGTTTTGTTCCAAAGATCGAGTGAATTCTAAAAACACCTTTATAATTGAAGTGGGGCAATTTTTGACGAAGATATGGCCATTTATTTCAAGGTTGACCCTATTTAATGCTTTCCATATATTTTGTATTTATCAAAGAATATCCCTTAATATCTTTCTTAGATGAGTCGGAAGTCAAATTATTTTAATGCAGTTTTCTTCCAAAGATCGAGTGAATTCCAAAAACACCTTTATAATTGAAATGGGGCAATTTTTGACGAAGATATGGCCATTTATTTCAAGGTAGACCCTATTTAATGCTTTCCATATATTTTCTATTTATCGAAGAATATCCCTTAATATCTTTCTTAGATGAGTCGGAAGTCAAATTATTTTAATGCAGTTTTGTTCCAAAGATCCAGTGAATTCTAAAAACACCTTTATAATTGAAGTGGGGCAATTTTTGACGAAGATATGGCCATTTATTTCAAGGTAGACCCTATTTAATGCTTTCCATATATTTTCTATTTATCGAAGAATATCCCTTAATATCTTTTTTAGATGAGTCGGAAGTCAAATTATTTTAATGCAGTTTTGTTCCAAAGATCGAGTGAATTCTAAAAACACCTTTATAATTGAAATGGGGCAATTTTTGACGAAGATATGGCCATTTATTTCAAGTTAGATCCTATTTAATGCTTTCCATATATTTTCTATTTATCGAAGAATATCCCTTAATATCTTTCTTAGATGAGTCGGAAGTCAAATTATTTTAATGCAGTTTTGTTCCAAAGATCAAGCGAATTCTAAAAACACCTTTATAATTGAAATTGGGCAATTTTAGATGAAGATATGGCCATTTATTTCAAGGTAGACCCTATTTAATGCTTTCCATATATTTTCTATTTATCGAATATCCCTTAATATCTTTCTTAGATGAGTCGGGAGTCAAATTATTTTAATGTAGTTTTGTTCCAAAGATCAAGTGAATTCGAAAAACACCTTTATAATTGAAGTTGGGCAATTTTTGACGAAGATATGGCCATTTATTTCAAGGTAGACACTATTTAATGCTTTCCATATATTTTCTATTTATCGAAGAATATCCCTTAATATCTTTCTTAGATGAGTCGGAAGTCAAATTATTTTAATGCAGTTTTGTTCCAAAGATCGAGTGAATTCTAAAAACACCTTTATAATTGAAATGGGGCAATTTTTGACGAAGATATGGCCATTTATTTCAAGGTTGACCCTATTTAATGCTTTCCATATATTTTCTATTTATCGAAGAATATCCCTTAATATCTTTCTTAGATGAGTCGGAAGTCAAATGATTTTAATGCAGTTTTGTTCCAAAGATCAAGTGAATTCTAAAAACACCTTTATAATTGAAGTGGGGCAATTTTTGACGAAGATATGGCTATTTATTTCAAGGTAGACCCTATTTAATGCTTTCCATATATTTTCTATTTATCGAAGAATATCCCTTAATATCTTTTTTAGATGAGTCGGAAGTCAAATTATTTTAATGCAGTTTTGTTTCAAAGATTAAGCGAATTCTAAAAACACCTTTATAATTGAAGTGGGGCAATTTTTGACGAACATATGGCCATTTATTTCAAGGTAGACCCTACTTAATGCTTTCAATATATTTTCTATTTATCGAATATCCCTTAATATCTTTCTTAGATGAGTCGGAAGTCAAATTATTTTAATACAGTTTTCTTCCAAAGATCGAGTGAATTCTAAAAACACCTTTATAATTTAAATGGGGCAATTTTTGACAAATTTTGAGGTAGACCCTATTTAATGCTTTCCAGATATTTTCTATTTATCGAAGAATATCCCTTAATATCTTTCTTAGATGAGTCGGAAGTCAAATTATTTTAATGCAGTTTTGTTCCAAAGATCAAGCGAATTCTAAAAACACCTTTATAATTGAAGTGGGGCAATTTTTGACGAAGATATGGCCATTTATTTCAAGGTAGACCCTATTTAATGCTTTCCATATATTTTCTATTTATCGAAGAATATCCCTTAATATCTTTCTTAGATGAATCGGAAGTCAAATTATTTTAATGCAGTTTTGTTTCAAAGATCAAGCGAATTCTAAAAACACCTTTATAATTGAAGTGGGGCAATTTTTGACGAAGATATGGCCATTTATTTCAAGGTTGACCCTATTTAATGCTTTCCATATATTTTCTATTTATAGAAGAATATCCCTTAATATCTTTCTTAGATGAGTCGGAAGTCAAATTATTTTAATGCAGTTTTGTTTCAAAGATTAAGCGAATTCTAAAAACACCTTTATAATTGAAATGGGGCAATTTTTGACGAAGATATGGCCATTTATTTCAAGTTAGACCCTATTTAATGCTTTCCATATATTTTCTATTTATCGAAGAATATCCCTTAATATCTTTCTTAGATGAGTCGGAAGTCAAAATATTTTAATGCAGTTGTGTTCCAAAGATCAAGCGAATTCTAAAAACACCTTTATAATTGAAATTGGGCAATTTTAGATGAAGATATGGCCATTTATTTCAAGGTAGACCCTATTTAATGCTTTCCATATATTTTCTATTTATCGAATATCCCTTAATATCTTTCTTAGATGAGTCGGAAGTCAAATTATTTTAATGTAGTTTTGTTCCAAAGATCAAGTGATTTCTAAAAACACCTTTATAATTGAAATGGGGCAATTTTTGACGAAGATATGGCCATTTATTTCAAGGTGGACACTATTTAATGCTTTCCATATATTTTCTATTTATCGAATATCCCTTAATATCTTTCTTAGATGAGTCGGAAGTCAAATTATTTTAATGTAGTTTTGTTCCAAAGATCAAGTGATTTCTAAAAACACCTTTATAATTGAAGTGGGGCAATTTTTGACGAAGATATGGCCATTTATTTCAAGGTAGACCCTATTTAATGCTTTCCATATATTTTCTATTTATCGAAGAATATCCCTTAATATCTCTCTTAGATGAGTCGGAAGTCAAATTATTTTAATTTAGTTTTGTTTCAAAGATCGAGCGAATTCTAAAAACACCTTTATAATTGAAATGGGGCAATTTTTGACGAAGATATGGCCATTTATTTCAAGGTAGACCCTATTTAATGCTTTCCATATATTTTCTATTTATCGAAGAATATCCCTTAATATCTTTCTTAGACGAGGCGGAAGTCAAATTATTTTAATGCAGTTTTGTTCCAAAGTTTGAGCGAATTCTAAAAACACCTTTATAATTGAAATGGGGCAATTTTTGACGAAGATATGGCCATTTATTTCAAGTTAGATCCTATTTAATGCTTTCCATATATTTTCTATTTATCGAAGAATATCCCTTAATATCTTTCTTAGATGAGTCGGAAGTCAAATTATTTTAATGCAGTTTCGTTCCAAAGATCGAGTGAATTCTAAAAACACCTTTATAATTGAAATGGGGCAATTTTTGACGAAGATATGGCCATTTATTTCAAGGTAGACCCTATTTAATGCTTTCCATATATTTTCTATTTATCGAAGAATATCCCTTAATATCTTTCTTAGATGAGTCGGAAGTCAAATTATTTTAATGCAGTTTTGTTCCAAAGTTTGAGCGAATTCTAAAAACACCTTTATAATTGAAATGGGGCAATTTTTGACGAAGATATGGCCATTTATTTCAAGGTAGACACTATTTAATGCTTTCCATATATTTTCTATTTATCGAAGAATATCCCTTAATATCTTTCTTAGATGAGTCGGAAGTCAAATTATTTTAATGCAGTTTCGTTCCAAAGATCGAGTGAATTCTAAAAACACCTTTATAATTGAAATGGGGCAATTTTTGACGAAGATATGGCCATTTATTTCAAGGTAGACCCTATTTAATGCTTTCCATATATTTTCTATTTATCGAAGAATATCCTTTAATATCTTTCTTAGATAAGTCGGAAGTCAAATTATTTTAATGCAGTTTTGTTTCAAAGATTAAGCGAATTCTAAAAACACCTTTATAATTGAAATGGGGCAATTTTTGACGAAGATATGGCCATTTATTTCAAGGTAGACCCTATTTAATGCTTTCCATATATTTTCTATTTATCGAAGAATATCCCTTAATATCTTTCTTAGATGAGTCGGAAGTCAAATTATTTTAATGCAGTTTTGTTTCAAAGATCAAGTGAATTCTAAAAACACCTTTATAATTGAAGTGGGGCAATTTTTGACGAAGATATGGCCATTTATTTCAAGGTAGACACTATTTAATGCTTTCCATATATTTTCTATTTATCGAAGAATATCCCTTAATATCTTTCTTAGATGAGTCGGAAGTCAAATTATTTTAATGCAGTTTTGTTCCAAAGATCAAGTGAATTCTAAAAACACCTTTATAATTGAAGTGGGGCAATTTTTGACGAAGATATGGCCATTTATTTCAAGGTAGACCCTATTTAATGCTTTCCATATATTTTCTATTTATCGAATATCCCTTAATATCTTTCTTAGATGAGTGGGGAGTCAAATTATTTTAATGTAGTTTTGTTCCAAAGATCAAGTGAATTCGAAAAACACCTTTATAATTGAAGTGGGGCAATTTTTGACGAAGATATGGCCATTTATTTCAAGGTAGACCCTATTTAATGCTTTCCATATATTTTCTATTTATCGAAGAATATCCCTTAATATCTTTCTTAGATGAGTCGGAAGTCAAATTATTTTAATGCAGTTTTGTTTCAAAGATTAAGCGAATTCTAAAAACACCTTTATAATTGAAGTGGGGCAATTTTTGACGAACATATGGCCATTTATTTCAAGGTAGACCCTACTTAATGCTTTCCATATATTTTCTATTTATCGAATATCCCTTAATATCTTTCTTAGATGAGTCGGAAGTCAAATTATTTTAATGCAGTTTTGTTTCAAAGATTAAGCGAATTCTAAAAACACCTTTATAATTGAAATGGGGCAATTTTTGACAAATTTCAAGGTAGACCCTATTTAATGCTTTCCAGATATTTTCTATTTATCGAAGAATATCCCTTAATATCTTTCTTAGATGAGTCGGAAGTCAAATTATTTTAATGCAGTTTTGTTCCAAAGATCAAGCGAATTCTAAAAACACCTTTATAATTGAAGTGGGGCAATTTTTGACGAAGATATGGCCATTTATTTCAAGGTAGACCCTATTTAATGCTTTCCATATATTTTCTATTTATCGAAGAATATCCCTTAATATCTTTCTTAGATGAGTCGGAAGTCAAATTATTTTAATTCAGTTTTGTTTCAAAGATCGAGCGAATTCTAAAAACACCTTTATAAATGAAATGGGGCAATTTTTGACGAAGATATGGCCATTTATTTCAAGGTAGACCCTATTTAATGCTTTCCGTATATTTTCTATTTATCGAAGAATATCCCTTAATATCTTTTTTAGATGAGTCGGAAGTCAAATTTATTTTAATGCAGTTTTGTTTCAAAGATTAAGCGAATTCTAAAAACACCTTTATAATTGAAGTGGGGCAATTTTTGACGAAGATATGGCTATTTATTTCAAGGTAGACCCTATTTAATGCTTTCCATATATTTTCTATTTATCGAAGAATATCCCTTAATATCTTTTTTAGATGAGTCGGAAGTCAAATTATTTTAATGCAGTTTTGTTCCAAAGATCAAGTGAATTCTAAAACACCTTTATAATTGAAGTGGGGCAATTTTTGACGAAGATATGGCCATTTATTTCAAGGAAGACCCTATTTAATGCTTTCCATATATTTTCTATTTATCGAAGAATATCCCTTAATATCTTTTTTAGATGAGTCGGAAGTCAAATTATTTTAATGCAGTTTTATTTCAAAGATTAAGCGAATTCTAAAAACACCTTTATAATTGAAATGGGGCAATTTTTGACGAAGATATGGCCATTTATTTCAAGTTAGACCCTATTTAATGCTTTCCATATATTTTCTATTTATCGAAGAATATCCCTTAATATCTTTCTTAGATGAGTCGGAAGTCAAATTATTTTAATGCAGTTTTGTTCCAAAGATCAAGCGAATTCTAAAAACACCTTTACAATTGAAATTGGGCAATTTTAGATGAAGATATGGCCATTTATTTCCAAGGTAGACCCTATTTAATGCTTTCCATATATTTTCTATTTATCGAATATCCCTTAATATCTTTCTTAGATGAGTCGGAAGTCAAATTATTTTAATGTAGTTTTGTTCCAAAGATCAAGTGAATTCTAAAAACACCTTTATAATTGAAGTGGGGCAATTTTTGACGAAGATATGGCCATTTATTTCAAGGTAGACACTATTTAATGCTTTCCATATATTTTCTATTTATCGAAGAATATCCCTTAATATCTTTCTTAGATGAGTCGGAAGTCAAATTATTTTAATGCAGTTCTGTTCCAAAGATCGAGTGAATTCTAAAAACACCTTTATAATTGAAATGGGGCAATTTTTGACGAAGATATGGCCATTTATTTCAAGGTTGACCCTATTTAATGCTTTCCATATATTTTCTATTTATCGAAGAATATCCCTTAATATCTTTCTTAGATGAGTCGGAAGTCAAATTATTTTAATGCAGTTTTGTTCCAAAGATCAAGTGAATTCTAAAAACACCTTTATAATTGAAGTGGGGCAATTTTTGACGAAGATATGGCCATTTATTTCAAGGTAGACACTATTTAATGCTTTCCATATATTTTCTATTTATCGAAGAATATCCCTTAATATCTTTCTTAGATGAGTCGGAAGTCAAATTATTTTAATGCAGTTTTCTTCCAAAGATCGAGTGAATTCCAAAAACACCTTTATAATTGAAATGGGGCAATTTTTGACGAAGATATGGCCATTTATTTCAAGGTAGACCCTATTTAATGCTTTCCATATATTTTCTATTTATCGAAGAATATCCCTTAATATCTTTCTTAGATGAGTCGGAAATCAAATTATTTTAATGCAGTTTTGTTTCGAAGATTAAGCGAATTCTAAAAACACCTTTATAATTGAAGTGGGGCAATTTTTTACGAAGATATGGCTATTTATTTCAAGGTAGACCCTATTTAATGCTTTCCATATATTTTCTATTTATCGAAGAATATCCCTTAATATCTTTTTTAGATGAGTCGGAAGTCAAATTATTTTAATGCAGTTTTGTTCCAAAGATCAAGTGAATTCTAAAAACACCTTTATAATTGAAATGGGGCAATTTTTGACGAAGATATGGCCATTTATTTCAAGTTAGATCCTATTTAATGCTTTCCATATATTTTCTATTTATCGAAGAATATCCCTTAATATCTTTCTTAGATGAGTCGGAAGTCAAATTATTTTAATGCAGTTTTGTTCCAAAGATCAAGCGAATTCTAAAAACACCTTTATAATTGAAATTGGGCAATTTTAGATGAAGATATGGCCATTTATTTCAAGGTAGACCCTATTTAATGCTTTCCATATATTTTCTATTTATCGAATATCCCTTAATATCTTCCTTAGATGAGTCGGGAGTCAAATTATTTTAATGTAGTTTTGTTCCAAAGATCAAGTGAATTCGAAAAACACCTTTATAATTGAAGTGGGGCAATTTTTGACGAAGATATGGCCATTTATTTCAAGGTAGACACTATTTAATGCTTTCCATATATTTTCTATTTATCGAAGAATATCCCTTAATATCTTTCTTAGATGAGTCGGAAGTCAAATTATTTTAATGCAGTTTTGTTCCAAAGATCGAGTGAATTCTAAAAACACCTTTATAATTGAAATGGGGCAATTTTTGACGAAGATATGGCCATTTATTTCAAGGTAGACCCTATTTAATGCTTTCCATATATTTTCGATTTATCGAAGAATATCCCTTAATATCTTTCTTAGATGAGTCGGAAGTCAAATGATTTTAATGCAGTTTTGTGCCAAAGATCAAGTGAATTCTAAAAACACCTTTATAATTGAAGTGGGGCAATTTTTGACGAAGATATGGCTATTTATTTCAAGGTAGACCCTATTTAATGCTTTCCATATATTTTCTATTTATCGAAGAATATCCCTTAATATCTTTTTTAGATGAGTCGGAAGTCAAATTATTTTAATGCAGTTTTGTTTCAAAGATTAAGCGAATTCTAAAAACACCTTTATAATTGAAGTGGGGCAATTTTTGACGAACATATGGCCATTTATTTCAAGGTAGACCCTACTTAATGCTTTCAATATATTTTCTATTTATCGAATATCCCTTAATATCTTTCTTAGATGAGTCGGAAGTCAAATTATTTTAATGCAGTTTTCTTCCAAAGATCGAGTGAATTCTAAAAACACCTTTATAATTGAAATGGGGCAATTTTTGACAAATTTTGAGGTAGACCCTATTTAATGCTTTCCAGATATTTTCTATTTATCGAAGAATATCCCTTAATATCTTTCTTAGATGAGTCGGAAGTCAAATTATTTTAATGCAGTTTTGTTCCAAAGATCAAGCGAATTCTAAAAACACCTTTATAATTGAAGTGGGGCAATTTTTGACGAAGATATGGCCATTTATTTCAAGGTAGACCCTATTTAATGCTTTCCATATATTTTCTATTTATCGAAGACTATCCCTTAATATCTTTCTTAGATGAGTCGGAAGTCAAATTATTTTAATGCAGTTTTGTTTCAAAGATCGAGCGAATTCTAAAAACACCTTTATAATTGAAATGGGGCAATTTTTGACGAAGATATGGGCATTTACTTCAAGGTAGACCCTATTTAATGCTTTCCATATATTTTCTATTTATCGAAGAATATCCCTTAATATCTTTCTTAGATGAGTCGGAAGTCAAATTATTTTAATGCAGTTTTGTTTCTAAAGATCGAGCGAATTCTAAAAACACCTCTATAATTGAAATGGGGCAATTTTTGACGAAGATATGGCCATTTATTTCAAGGTAGACCCTATTTAATGCTTTCCATATATTTTCTATTTATCGAAGAATATCCCTTAATATCTTTCTTAGATGAGTCGGAAGTCAAATTATTTTAATGCAGTTTTGTTCCAAAGATCAAGCGAATTCTAAAAACACCTTTACAATTGAAATTGGGCAATTTTAGATGAAGATATGGCCATTTATTTCAAGGTAGACCCTATTTAATGCTTTCCATATATTTTCTATTTATCGAATATCCCTTAATATCTTTCTTAGATGAGTCGGAAGTCAAATTATTTTAATGCAGTTTTGTTCCAAAGATCAAGTGAATTCTAAAAACACCTTTATAATTGAAGTGGGGCAATTTTTGACGAAGATATGGCCATTTATTTCAAGGTAGACACTATTTAATGCTTTCCATATATTTTCTATTTATCGAAGAATATCCCTTAATATCTTTCTTAGATGAGTCGGAAGTCAAATTATTTTAAAGTAGTTTCGTTCCAAAGATCAAGTGAATTCTAAAAACACCTTTATAATTGAAGTGGGGCAATTTTTGACGAAGATATGGCCATTTATTTCAAGGTAGACACTATTTAATGCTTTCCATATATGTTCTATTATCGAAGAATATCCCTTAATATCTTTTTTAGATGAGTCGGAAGTCAAATTATTTTAATACAGTTTTGTTCCAAAGATCGAGCGAATTCTAAAAACACCTTTATAATTGAAATTGGGCAATTTTTGACGAAGATATGGCCATTTATTTCAAGGTAGACCCTATTTAATGCTTTCCATATATTTTCTATTTATCGAAGAATATCCTTTAATATCTTTCTTAGACGAGGCGAAAGTCAAATTATTTTAATGCAGTTTTGTTCCAAAGTTCGAGCGAATTCTAAAAACACCTTTATAATTGAAATTGGGCAATTTTTGACGAAGATATGGCCATTTATTTCAAGGTAGACACTATTTAATGCTTTCCATATATTTTGTATTTATCGAAGAATATCCCTTAATATCTTTCTTAGATGAGTCGGAAGTCAAATTATTTTAATGCAGTTTTGTTTCAAAGATCGAGTGAATTCTAAAAACACCTTTATAATTGAAATGGGGCAATGTTTGATGAAGATATGGCCATTTATTTCAAGGGTAGACCATATGTAATGCTTTCCATATATCTTCTATTTATCGAAGAATATCCTTAATATCTTTCTTAGATGAGTCGGAAGTCAAATTATTTTAATGCAGTTTTGTTCCAAAGATCAAGTGAATTCTCAAAACACCTTTATAAGTGAAATGGGGCAATTTTTGACGAAGATATGGCCATTTATTTCAAGGTAGACCCTATTTAATGCTTTCCATATATTTTCTATTTATCGAAGAATATCCCTTAATATCTTTCTTAGATGAGTCGGAAGTCAAATTATTTTAATGCAGTTTTGTTTCAAAGATCAAGTGAATTCTAAAAACACCTTTATAATTGAAGTGGGGCAATTTTTGACGAAGATATGGCCATTTATTTCAAGGTAGACACTATTTAATGCTTTCCATATATTTTCTATTTATCGAAGAATATCCCTTAATATCTTTCTTAGATGAGTCGGAAGTCAAATTATTTTAATGCAGTTTTGTTCCAAAGATCGAGTGAATTCTAAAAACACCTTTATAATTGAAATGGGGCAATTTTTGACGAAGATATGGCCATTTATTTCAAGGTAGACCCTATTTAATGCTTTCCATATATTTTGTATTTATCAAAGAATATCCCTTAATATCTTTCTTAGATGAGTCGAAAGTCAAATTATTTTAATGCAGTTTTCTTTCAAAGATCGAGTGAATTCCAAAAACACCTTTATAATTGAAATGGGGCAATTTTTGACGAAGATATGGCCATTTATTTCAAGGTAGACCCTATTTAATGCTTTCCATATATTTTCTATTTATCGAAGAATATCCCTTAATATCTTTCTTAGATGAGTCGGGAGTCAAATTATTTTAATGCAGTTTTGTTTCAAAGATTAAGCGAATTCTAAAAACACCTTTATAATTGAAATGGGGCAATTTTTGACGAAGATATGGCCATTTATTTCAAGTTAGATCCTATTTAATGCTTTCCATATATTTTCTATTTATCGAAGAATATCCCTTAATATCTTTCTTAGATGAGTCGGAAGTCAAATTATTTTAATGCAGTTTTGTTCCAAAGATCAAGCGAATTCTAAAAACACCTTTATAATTGAAATTGGGCAATTTTAGATGAAGATATGGCCATTTATTTCAAGGTAGACCCTATTTAATGCTTTCCATATATTTTCTATTTATCGAATATCCCTTAATATCTTTCTTAGATGAGTCGGGAGTCAAATTATTTTAATGTAGGTTTGTTCCAAAGATCAAGTGAATTCTAAAAACACCTTTATAATTGAAGTGGGGCAATTTTTGACGAAGATATGGCCATTTATTTCAAGGTAGACCCTATTTAATGCTTTCCATATATTTTCTATTTATCGAAGAATATCCCTTAATATCTTTCTTAGATGAGTCGGAAGTCAAATTATTTTAACGCAGTTTTGTTTCAAAGATTAAGCGAATTCTAAAAACACCTTTATAATTGAAATGGGGCAATTTTTGACGAAGATATGGCCATTTATTTCAAGGTAGACCCTATTTAATGCTTTCCATATATTTTCTATTTATCGAAGAATATCCCTTAATATCTTTCTTAGATGAGTCGGAAGTCAAATTATTTTAATGCAGTTTTGTTTCAAAGATCAAGTGAATTCTAAAAACACCTTTATAATTGAAGTGGGGCAATTTTTGACGAAGATATGGCCATTTATTTCAAGGTAGACACTATTTAATGCTTTCCATATATTTTCTATTTATCGAAGAATATCCCTTAATATCTTTCTTAGATGAGTCGGAAGTCAAATTATTTTAATGCAGTTTTGTTCCAAAGATCGAGTGAATTCTAAAAACACCTTTATAATTGAAATGGGGCAATTTTTGACGAAGATATGGCCATTTATTTCAAGGTAGACCCTATTTAATGCTTTCCATATATTTTGTATTTATCAAAGAATATCCCTTAATATCTTTCTTAGATGAGTCGAAAGTCAAATTATTTTAATGCAGTTTTCTTTCAAAGATCGAGTGAATTCCAAAAACACCTTTATAATTGAAATGGGGCAATTTTTTACGAAGATATGGCCATTTATTTCAAGGTAGACCCTATTTAATGCTTTCCATATATTTTCTATTTATCGAAGAATATCCCTTAATATCTTTCTTAGATGAGTCGGGAGTCAAATTATTTTAATGCAGTTTTGTTTCAAAGATTAAGCGAATTCTAAAAACACCTTTATAATTGAAATGGGGCAATTTTTGACGAAGATATGGCCATTTATTTCAAGTTAGATCCTATTTAATGCTTTCCATATATTTTCTATTTATCGAAGAATATCCCTTAATATCTTTCTTAGATGAGTCGGAAGTCAAATTATTTTAATGCAGTTTTGTTCCAAAGATCAAGCGAATTCTAAAAACACCTTTATAATTGAAATTGGGCAATTTTAGATGAAGATATGGCCATTTATTTCAAGGTAGACCCTATTTAATGCTTTCCATATATTTTCTATTTATCGAATATCCCTTAATATCTTTCTTAGATGAGTCGGGAGTCAAATTATTTTAATGTAGTTTTGTTCCAAAGATCAAGTGAATTCGAAAAACACCTTTATAATTGAAGTGGGGCAATTTTTGACGAAGATATGGCCATTTATTTCAAGGTAGACCCTATTTAATGCTTTCCATATATTTTCTATTTATCGAAGAATATCCCTTAATATCTTTCTTAGATGAGTCGGAAGTCAAATTATTTTAACGCAGTTTTGTTTCAAAGATTAAGCGAATTCTAAAAACACCTTTATAATTGAAATGGGGCAATTTTTGACGAAGATATGGCCATTTATTTCAAGTTAGATCCTATTTAATGCTTTCCATATATTTTCTATTTATCGAAGAATATCCCTTAATATCTTTCTTAGATGAGTCGGAAGTCAAATTATTTTAATGCAGTTTTGTTCCAAAGATCAAGTGAATTCTAAAAACACCTTTATAATTGAAATTGGGCAATTTTAGATGAAGATATGGCCATTTATTTCAAGGTTGACCCTATTTAATGCTTTCCATATATTTTCTATTTATCGAATATCCCTTAATATCTTTCTTAGATGAGTCGGGAGTCAAATTATTTTAATGTAGGTTTGTTCCAAAGATCAAGTGAATTCTAAAAACACCTTTATAATTGAAGTGGGGCAATTTTTGACGAAGATATGGCCATTTATTTCAAGGTAGACCCTATTTAATGCTTTCCATATATTTTCTATTTATCGAAGAATATCCCTTAATATCTTTCTTAGATGAGTCGGAAGTCAAATTATTTTAACGCAGTTTTGTTCCAAAGATCGAGTGAATTCTAAAAACACCTTTATAATTGAAATGGGGCAATTTTTGACGAAGATATGGCCATTTATTTCAAGGTTGACCCTATTTAATGCTTTCCATATATTTTCTATTTATCGAAGAATATCCCTTAATATCTTTCTTAGATGAGTCGGAAGTCAAATTATTTTAATGCAGTTTTGTTCCAAAGATCAAGTGAATTCTAAAAACACCTTTATAATTGAAGTGGGGCAATTTTTGACGAAGATATGGCTATTTATTTCAAGGTAGACCCTATTTAATGCTTTCCATATATTTTCTATTTATCGAAGAATATCCCTTAATATCTTTTTTAGATGAGTCGGAAGTCAAATTATTTTAATGCAGTTTTATTTTAAAGATTAAGCGAATTCTAAAAACACCTTTATAATTGAAGTGGGGCAATTTTTGACGAAGATATGGCCATTTATTTCAAGGTAGACACTATTTAATGCTTTCCATATATTTTCTATTTATCGAAGAATATCCCTTAATATCTTTCTTAGATGAGTCGGAAGTCAAATGATTTTAATGCAGTTTTGTTCCAAAGATCGAGTGAATTCCAAAAACACCTTTATAATTGAAATGGGGCAATTTTTGACGAAGATATGGCTATTTATTTCAAGGTAGACCCTATTTAATGCTTTCCATATATTTTCTATTTATCGAAGAATATCCCTTAATATCTTTCTTAGATGAGTCGGAAGTCAAATTATTTTAATGCAGTTTTGTTTCAAAGATTAAGCGAATTCTAAAAACACCTTTATAATTGAAGTGGGGCAATTTTTGACGAAGATATGGCTATTTATTTCAAGGTAGACCCTATTTAATGCTTTCCATATATTTTCTATTTATCGAAGAATATCCCTTAATATCTTTTTTAGATGAGTCGGAAGTCAAATTATTTTAATGCAGTTTTGTTCCAAAGATCAAGTGAATTCTAAAAACACCTTTATAATTGAAATGGGGCAATTTTTGACGAAGATATGGCCATTTATTTCAAGTTAGATCCTATTTAATGCTTTCCATATATTTTCTATTTATCGAAGAATATCCCTTAATATCTTTCTTAGATGAGTCGGAAGTCAAATTATTTTAATGCAGTTTTGTTCCAAAGATCAAGCGAATTGTAAAAACACCTTTATAATTGAAATTGGGCAATTTTAGATGAAGATATGGCCATTTATTTCAAGGTAGACCCTATTTAATGCTTTCCATATATTTTCTATTTATCGAATATCCCTTAATATCTTTCTTAGATGAGTCGGGAGTCAAATTATTTTAATGTAGTTTTGTTCCAAAGATCAAGTGAATTCGAAAAACACCTTTATAATTAAAGTGGGGCAATTTTTGACGAAGATATGGCCATTTATTTCAAGGTAGACCCTATTTAATGCTTTCCATATATTTTCTATTTATCGAAGAATATCCCTTAATATCTTTCTTAGATGAGTCGGAAGTCAAATTATTTTAATGCAGTTTTGTTCCAAAGATTGAGTGAATTCTAAAAACACCTTTATAATTGAAATGGGGCAATTTTTGACGAAGATATGGCCATTTATTTCAAGGTTGACCCTATTTAATGCTTTCCATATATTTTCTATTTATCGAAGAATATCCCTTAATATCTTTCTTAGATGAGTCGGAAGTCAAATGATTTTAATGCACTTTTGTTCCAAAGATCAAGTGAATTCTAAAAACACCTTTATAATTGAAGTGGGGCAATTTTTGACGAAGATATGGCTATTTATTTCAAGGTAGACCCTATTTAATGCTTTCCATATATTTTCTATTTATCGAAGAATATCCCTTAATATCTTTTTTAGATGAGTCGGAAGTCAAATTATTTTAATGCAGTTTTGTTTCAAAGATTAAGCGAATTCTAAAAACACCTTTATAATTGAAGTGGGGCAATTTTTGACGAAGATATGGCCATTTATTTCAAGGTTGACCCTATTTAATGCTTTCCATATATTTTCTATTTATCGAATATCCCTTAATATCTTTCTTAGATGAGTCGGAAGTCAAATGATTTTAATGCAGTTTTGTTCCAAAGATCAAGTGAATTCTAAAAACACCTTTATAATTGAAATGGGGCAATTTTTGACAAATTTTGAGGTAGACCCTATTTAATGCTTTCCAGATATTTTCTATTTATCGAAGAATATCCCTTAATATCTTTCTTAGATGAGTCGGAAGTCAAATTATTTTAATGCAGTTTTGTTTCAAAGATTAAGCGAATTCTAAAAACACCTTTATAATTGAAGTGGGGCAATTTTTGACGAAGATATGGCTATTTATTTCAAGGTAGACCCTATTTAATGCTTTCCATATATTTTCTATTTATCGAAGAATATCCCTTAATATCTTTTTTGAGATGAGTCGGAAGTCAAATTATTTTAATGCAGTTTTGTTCCAAAGATCAAGCGAATTCTAAAAACACCTTTATAATTGAAATGGGGCATTTTTTGACGAAGATATGGCCATTTATTTCAAGTTAGATCCTATTTAATGCTTTCCATATATTTTCTATTTATCGAAGAATATCCCTTAATATCTTTCTTAGATGAGTCGGAAGTCAAATTATTTTAATGCAGTTTTGTTCCAAAGATCAAGCGAATTCTAAAAACACCTTTATAATTGAAATTGGGCAATTTTAGATGAAGATATGGCCATTTATTTCAAGGTAGACACTATTTAATGCTCTCCATATATTTTCTATTTATCGAATATCCCTTAATATCTTTCTTAGATGAGTCGGGAGTCAAATTATTTTAATGTAGTTTTGTTCCAAAAATCAAGTGAATTCGAAAAACACCTTTATAATTGAAGTGGGGCAATTTTTGACGAAGATATGGCCATTTATTTCAAGGTAGACCCTATTTAATGCTTTCCATATATTTTCTATTTATCGAAGAATATCCCTTAATATCTTTCTTAGATGAGTCGGAAGTCAAATTATTTTAATGCAGTTTTGTTCCAAAGATCGAGTGAATTCTAAAAACACCTTTATAATTGAAATGGGGCAATTTTTGACGAAGATATGGCCATTTATTTCAAGGTTGACCCTATTTAATGCTTTCCATATATTTTCTATTTATCGAAGAATATCCCTTAATATCTTTCTTAGATGAGTCGGAAGTCAAATTATTTTAATGCAGTTTTGTTCCAAAGATCGAGTGAATTCTAAAAACACCTTTATAATTGAAATGGGGCAATTTTTTACGAAGATATGGCCATTTATTTCAAGGTAGACCCTATTTAATGCTTTCCATATATTTTCTATTTATCGAAGAATATCCCTTAATATCTTTCTTAGATGAGTCGGAAGTCAAATGATTTTAATGCAGTTTTGTTCCAAAGATCAAGTGAATTCTAAAAACACCTTTATAATTGAAGTGGGGCAATTTTTGACGAAGATATGGCTATTTATTTCAAGGTAGACCCTATTTAATGCTTTCCATATATTTTCTATTTATCGAAGAATATCCCTTAATATCTTTTTTAGATGAGTCGGAAGTCAAATTATTTTAATGCAGTTTTGTTCCAAAGATCAAGTGAATTCTAAAAACACCTTTATAATTGAAATGGGGCAATTTTTGACGAAGATATGGCCATTTATTTCAAGATAGACCCTATTTAATGCTTTCCATATATTTTCTATTTATCGAAGAATATCCCTTAATATCTTTCTTAGATGAGTCGGAAGACAAATTATTTTAATGCAGTTTTGTTCCAAAGATCAAGCGAATTCGAAAAACACCTTTATAATTGAAGTGGGGCAATTTTTGACGAAGATATGGCCATTTATTTCAAGGTAGACCCTATTTAATGCTTTCCATATATTTTCTATTTATCGAAGAATATCCCTTAATATCTTTCTTAGATGAGTCGGAAGTCAAATTATTTTAATGCAGTTTTGTTCCAAAGATCGAGTGAATTCTAAAAACACCTTTATAATTGAAATGGGGCAATTTTTGACGAAGATATGGCCATTTATTTCAAGGTAGACCCTATTTAATGCTTTCCATATATTTTCTATTTATCGAAGAATATCCCTTAATATCTTTTTTAGATGAGTCGGAAGTCAAATTATTTTAATGCAGTTTTGTTCCAAAGATCAAGTGAATTCTAAAAACACCTTTATAATTGAAATGGGGCAATTTTTGACGAAGATATGGCCATTTATTTCAAGTTAGATCCTATTTAATGCTTTCCATATATTTTCTATTTATCGAAGAATATCCCTTAATATCTTTCTTAGATGAGTCGGAAGTCAAATTATTTTAATGCAGTTTTGTTCCAAAGATCAAGCGAATTCTAAAAACACCTTTATAATTGAAATTGGGCAATTTTAGATGAAATTATGGCCATTTATTTCAAGGTAGACCCTATTTAATGCTTTCCATATATTTTCCTATTTATGAATATCCCTTAATATCTTTCTTAGATGAGTCGGAAGTCAAATTATTTTAATGCAGTTTTGTTCCAAAGATCGAGTGAATTCTAAAAACACCTTTATAATTGAAATGGGGCAATTTTTGACGAAGATATGGCCATTTATTTCAAGGTAGACACTATTTAATGCTTTCCATATATTTTCTATTTATCGAAGAATATCCCTTAATATCTTTCTTAGATGAGTCGGAAGTCAAATTATTTTAATGCAGTTTTGTTCCAAAGATCGAGTGAATTCTAAAAACACCTTTATAATTGAAATGGGGCAATTTTTGACGAAGATATGGCCATTTATTTCAAGGTTGACCCTATTTAATGCTTTCCATATATTTTCTATTTATCGAAGAATATCCCTTAATATCTTTCTTAGATGAGTCGGAAGTCAAATGATTTTAATGCAGTTTTGTTCCAAAGATCAAGTGAATTCTAAAAACACCTTTATAATTGAAGTGGGGCAATTTTTGACGAAGATATGGCTATTTATTTCAAGGTAGACCCTATTTAATGCTTTCCATATATTTTCTATTTATCGAAGAATATCCCTTAATATCTTTTTTAGATGAGTCGGAAGTCAAATTATTTTAATGCAGTTTTGTTTCAAAGATTAAGCGAATTCTAAAAACACCTTTATAATTGAAGTGGGGCAATTTTTGACGAAGAAATGGCCATTTATTTCAAGGTAGACCCTACTTAATGCTTTCAATATATTTTCTATTTATCGAATATCCCTTAATATCTTTCTTAGATGAGTCGGAAGTCAAATTATTTTAATGCAGTTTTCTTCCAAAGATCGAGTGAATTCTAAAAACACCTTTATAATTGAAATGGGGCAATTTTTGACAAATTTTGAGGTAGACCCTATTTAATGCTTTCCAGATATTTTCTATTTATCGAAGAATATCCCTTAATATCTTTCTTAGATGAGTCGGAAGTCAAATTATTTTAATGCAGTTTTGTTCCAAAGATCAAGCGAATTCTAAAAACACCTTTATAATTGAAGTGGGGCAATTTTTGACGAAGATATGGCCATTTATTTCAAGGTAGACCCTATTTAATGCTTTCCATATATTTTCTATTTATCGAAGAATATCCCTTAATATCTTTCTTAGATGAGTCGGAAGTCAAATTATTTTAATTCAGTTTTGTTTCAAAGATCGAGCGAATTCTAAAAACACCTTTATAATTGATATGGGGCAATTTTTGACGAAGATATGGCCATTTACTTCAAGGTAGACCCTATTTAATGCTTTCCATATATTTTCTATTTATCGAAGAATATCCCTTAATATCTTTCTTAGATGAGTCGGAAGTCAAATTATTTTAATGCAGTTTTGTTTCAAAGATTAAGCGAATTCTAAAAACACCTTTATAATTGAAATGGGGCAATTTTTGACGAAGATATGGCCATTTATTTCAAGGTTGACCCTATTTAATGCTTTCCATATATTTTCTATTTATCGAAGAATATCCCTTAATATCTTTCTTAGATGAGTCGGAAGTCAAATTATTTTAATGCAGTTTTGTTCCAAAGATCAAGCGAATTCTAAAAACACCTTTACAATTGAAATTGGGCAATTTTAGATGAAGATATGGCCATTTATTTCAAGGTAGACCCTATTTAATGCTTTCCATATATTTTCTATTTATCGAATATCCCTTAATATCTTTCTTAGATGAGTCGGAAGTCAAATTATTTTAATGTAGTTTTGTTCCAAAGATCAAGTGAATTCTAAAAACACCTTTATAATTGAAGTGGGGCAATTTTTGACGAAGATATGGCCATTTATTTCAAGGTAGACACTATTTAATGCTTTCCATATATTTTCTATTTATCGAAGAATATCCCTTAATATCTTTCTTAGATGAGTCGGAAGTCAAATTATTTTAAAGTAGTTTCGTTCCAAAGATCAAGTGAATTCTAAAAACGCCTTTATAATTGAAATGGGGCAATTTTTGACGAAGATATGGCCATTTATTTCAAGGTAGACCCTATTTAATGCTTTCCATATATTTTCTATTTATCGAAGAATATCCCTTAATATCTCTCTTAGATGAGTCGGAAGTCAAATTATTTTAATTTAGTTTTGTTCCAAAGATCAAGTGAATTCTAAAAACGCCTTTATAATTGAAATGGGGCAATTTTTGACGAAGATATGGCCATTTATTTCAAGGTAGACCCTATTTAATGCTTTCCATATATTTTCTATTTATCGAAGAATATCCTTTAATATCTTTCTTAGACGAGGCGAAAGTCAAATTATTTTAATGCAGTTTTGTTCCAAAGTTTGAGCGAATTCTAAAAGCACCTTTATAATTGAAATGGGGCAATTTTTGACGAAGATATGGCCATTTATTTCAAGGTAGACACTATTTAATGCTTTCCATATATTTTCTATTTATCGAAGAATATCCCTTAATATCTTTCTTAGATGAGTCGGAAGTCAAATTATTTTAATGCAGTTTCGTTCCAAAGATCGAGTGAATTCTAAAAACACCTTTATAATTGAAATGGGGCAATTTTTGACGAAGATATGGCCATTTATTTCAAGGTAGACCCTATTTAATGCTTTCCATATATTTTCTATTTATCGAAGAATATCCTTAATATCTTTCTTAGATGAGTCGGAAGTCAAATTATTTTAATGCAGTTTTGTTTCAAAGATTAAGCGAATTCTAAAAACACCTTTATAATTGAAATTGGGGCAATTTTTGACGAAGATATGGCCATTTATTTCAAGGTAGACCCTATTTATGCTTTCCATATATTTTCTATTTATCGAAGAATATCCCTTAATATCTTTCTTAGATGAGTCGGAAGTCAAATTATTTTAATGCAGTTTTGTTCCAAAGATCGAGTCAATTCTAAAAACGCCTTTATAATTGAAATGGGGCAATTTTGGGCGAAGATATGGCCATTTATTTCAAGGTTGACCCTATATAATGCTTTCCATATATTTTCTATTTATCGAAGAATATCCCTTAATATCTTTTTTAGATGAGTCGGAAGTCAAATTATTTTAATGCAGTTTTGTTCCAAAGATCAAGTGAATTCGAAAAACACCTTTATAATTGAAATGGGGCAATTTGTGACGAAGATATGGCCATTTATTTCAAGGTAGACCCTATTTAATGCTTTCCATATATTTTCTATTTATCGAAGAATATCCTTAATATCTTTCTTAGATGAGTCGGAAGTCAAATTATTTTAATGCAGTTTTGTTTCAAAGATTAAGCGAATTCTAAAAACACCTTTATAATTGAAATGGGCCAATTTTTGACGAAGATATGGCCATTTATTTCAAGGTAGACCCTATTTAATGCTTTCCATATATTTTCTATTTATCAAAGAATATCCCTTAATATCTTTCTTAGATGAGTCGGACGTCAAATTATTTTAATGCAGTTTTGTTCCAAAGATCGAGTCAATTCTAAAAACACCTTTATAATTGAAGTGGGGCAATTTTTGACGAAGATATGGCCATTTATTTCAAGGTAGACACTATTTAATGCTTTCCATATATTTTCTATTTATCGAAGAATATCCCTTAATATCTTTCTTAGATGAATCGGAAGTCAAATTATTTTAATGCAGTTTGTTCCAAAGATCAAGTGAATTCTAAAAACACCTTTATAATTGAAATGGGGCAATTTGTGACGAAGATATGGCCATTTATTTCAAGGTAGACCCCTATTTAATGCTTTCCATATATTTTCTATTTATCGAAGAATATCCCTTAATATCTTTCTTAGATGAGTCGGAAGTCAAATTATTTTAATGCAGTTTTGTTCCAAAGATCAAGTGAATTCTAAAAACACATTTATAATTGAAATGAGGCAATTTTTGACGAAGATATGGCCATTTATTTCAAGGTAGACACTATTTAATGCTTTCAATATATTTTCTATTTATCGAAGAATATCCCTTAATATCTTTCTTAGATGAGTCGGAAGTCAAATTATTTTAATGCAGTTTTGTTCCAAAGATCAAGTGAATTCTAAAAACACCTTTATAATTGAAGTGGGGCAATTTTTGACGAAGATATGGCCATTTATTTCAAGGTAGACCCTATTTAATGCTTTCCATATATTTTCTATTTATCGAAGAATATCCCTTAATATCTTTTTTAGATGAGTCGGAAGTCAAATTATTTTAATGCAGTTTTGTTTCAAAGATTAAGCGAATTCTAAAAACACCTTTATAATTGAAGTGGGGCAATTTTTGACGAAGATATGGCCATTTATTTCAAGGTAGACACTATTTAATGCTTTCCATATATTTTGTATTTATCAAAGAATATCCCTTAATATCTTTCTTAGATGAGTCGAAAGTCAAATTATTTTAATGCAGTTTTCTTTCAAAGATCGAGTGAATTCCAAAAACACCTTTATAATTGAAATGGGGCAATTTTTTAGGAAGATATGGCCATTTATTTCAAGGTAGACCCTATTTAATGCTTTCCATATATTTTCTATTTATCGAAGAATATCCCTTAATATCTTTCTTAGATGAGTCGGAAGTCAAATTATTTTAATGCAGTTTTGTTTCAAAGATTAAGCGAATTCTAAAAACACCTTTATAATTGAAGTGGGGCAATTTTTGACGAAGATATGGCTATTTATTTCAAAGTAGACCCTATTTAATGCTTTCCATATATTTTCTATTTATCGAAGAATATCCCTTAATATCTTTTTTAGATGAGTCGGAAGTCAAATTATTTTAATGCAGTTTTGTTCCAAAGATCAAGTGAATTCGAAAAACACCTTTATAATTGAAGTGGGGCAATTTTTGACGAAGATATGGCCATTTATTTCAAGGTAGACCCTATTTAATGCTTTCCATATATTTTCTATTTATCGAAGAATATCCCTTAATATCTTTCTTAGATGAGTCGGAAGTCAAATTATTTTAATGCAGTTTTGTTCCAAAGATCGAGTGAATTCTAAAAACACCTTTATAATTGAAATGGGGCAATTTTTGACGAAGATATGGCCATTTATTTCAAGGTTGACCCTATTTAATGCTTTCCATATATTTTCTATTTATCGAAGAATATCCCTTAATATCTTTCTTAGATGAGTCGGAAGTCAAATTATTTTAATGCAGTTTTGTTCCAAAGATCAAGTGAATTCTAAAAACACCTTTATAATTGAAGTGGGGCAATTTTTGACGAAGATATGGCTATTTATTTCAAGGTAGACCCTATTTAATGCTTTCCATATATTTTCTATTTATCGAAGAATATCCCTTAATATCTTTTTTAGATGAGTCGGAAGTCAAATTATTTTAATGCAGTTTTGTTTCAAAGATTAAGCGAATTCTAAAAACACCTTTATAATTGAAGTGGGGCAATTTTTGACGAAGATATGGCCATTTATTTCAAGGTAGACACTATTTAATGCTTTCCATATATTTTCTATTTATCGAAGAATATCCCTTAATATCTTTCTTAGATGAGTCGGAAGTCAAATTATTTTAATGCAGTTTTCTTCCAAAGATCGAGTGAATTCCAAAAACACCTTTATAATTGAAATGGGGCAATTTTTGACGAAGATATGGCCATTTATTTCAAGGTAGACCCTATTTAATGCTTTCCATATATTTTCTATTTATCGAAGAATATCCCTTAATATCTTTCTTAGATGAGTCGGAAATCAAATTATTTTAATGCAGTTTTGTTTCAAAGATTAAGCGAATTCTAAAAACACCTTTATAATTGAAGTGGGGCAATTTTTGACGAAGATATGGCTATTTATTTCAAGGTAGACCCTATTTAATGCTTTCCATATATTTTCTATTTATCGAAGAATATCCCTTAATATCTTTTTTAGATGAGTCGGAAGTCAAATTATTTTAATGCAGTTTTGTTCCAAAGATCAAGTGAATTCTAAAAACACCTTTATAATTGAAATGGGGCAATTTTTGACGAAGATATGGCCATTTATTTCAAGGTAGACCCTATTTAATGCTTTCCATATATTTTCTATTTATCGAATATCCGTTAATATCTTTCTTAGATGAGTCGGGAGTCAAATTATTTTAATGTAGTTTTGTTCCAAAGATCGAGTGAATTCTAAAAACACCTTTATAATTGAAGTGGGGCAATTTTTGACGAAGATATGGCCATTTATTTCAAGGTAGACACTATTTAATGCTTTCCATATATTTTCTATTTATCGAAGAATATCCCTTAATATCTTTTTTAGATGAGTCGGAAGTCAAATTATTTTAATACAGTTTTGTTTCAAAGATTAAGCGAATTCTAAAAACACCTTTATAATTGAAGTGGGGCAATTTTTGACGAAGATATGGCCATTTATTTCAAGGTAGACCCTATTTAATGCTTTCCATATATTTTGTATTTATCAAAGAATATCCCTTAATATCTTTCTTAGATGAGTCGAAAGTCAAATTATTTTAATGCAGTTTTCTTTCAAAGATCGAGTGAATTCCAAAAACACCTTTATAATTGAAATGGGGCAATTTTTTACGAAGATATGGCCATTTATTTCAAGGTAGACCCTATTTAATGCTTTCCATATATTTTCTATTTATCGAAGAATATCCCTTAATATCTTTTTTAGATGAGTCGGAAGTCACATTATTTTAATGCAGTTTTGTTTCAAAGATTAAGCGAATTCTAAAAACACCTTTATAATTGAAGTGGGGCAATTTTTGACGAAGATATGGCTATTTATTTCAAAGTAGACCCTATTTAATGCTTTCCATATATTTTCTATTTATCGAAGAATATCCCTTAATATCTTTTTTAGATGAGTCGGAAGTCAAATTATTTTAATGCAGTTTTGTTCCAAAGATCAAGTGAATTCGAAAAACACCTTTATAATTGAAGTGGGGCAATTTTTGACGAAGATATGGCCATTTATTTCAAGGTAGACCCTATTTAATGCTTTCCATATATTTTCTATTTATCGAAGAATATCCCTTAATATCTTTCTTAGATGAGTCGGAAGTCAAATTATTTTAATGCAGTTTTGTTCCAAAGATCGAGTGAATTCTAAAAACACCTTTATAATTGAAATGGGGCAATTTTTGACGAAGATATGGCCATTTATTTCAAGGTTGACCCTATTTAATGCTTTCCATATATTTTCTATTTATCGAAGAATATCCCTTAATATCTTTCTTAGATGAGTCGGAAGTCAAATTATTTTAATGCAGTTTTGTTCCAAAGATCAAGTGAATTCTAAAAACACCTTTATAATTGAAGTGGGGCAATTTTTGACGAAGATATGGCTATTTATTTCAAGGTAGACCCTATTTAATGCTTTCCATATATTTTCTATTTATCGAAGAATATCCCTTAATATCTTTTTTAGATGAGTCGGAAGTCAAATTATTTTAATGCAGTTTTGTTTCAAAGATTAAGCGAATTCTAAAAACACCTTTATAATTGAAGTGGGGCAATTTTTGACGAAGATATGGCCATTTATTTCAAGGTAGACACTATTTAATGCTTTCCATATATTTTCTATTTATCGAAGAATATCCCTTAATATCTTTCTTAGATGAGTCGGAAGTCAAATTATTTTAATGCAGTTTTCTTCCAAAGATCGAGTGAATTCCAAAAACACCTTTATAATTGAAATGGGGCAATTTTTGACGAAGATATGGCCATTTATTTCAAGGTAGACCCTATTAAATGCTTTCCATATATTTTCTATTTATCGAAGAATATCCCTTAATATCTTTCTTAGATGAGTCGGAAATAATTATTTTAATGCAGTTTTGTTTCAAAGATTAAGCGAATTCTAAAAACACCTTTATAATTGAAGTGGGGCAATTTTTGACGAAGATATGGCTATTTATTTCAAGGTAGACCCTATTTAATGCTTTCCATATATTTTCTATTTATCGAAGAATATCCCTTAATATCTTTTTTAGATGAGTCGGAAGTCAAATTATTTTAATGCAGTTTTGTTCCAAAGATCAAGTGAATTCTAAAAACACCTTTATAATTGAAATGGGGCAATTTTTGACGAAGATATGGCCATTTATTTCAAGTTAGATCCTATTTAATGCTTTCCATATATTTTCTATTTATCGAAGAATATCCCTTAATATCTTTCTTAGATGAGTCGGAAGTCAAATTATTTTAATGCAGTTTTGTTCCAAAGATCAAGCGAATTCTAAAAACACCTTTATAATTGAAATTGGGCAATTTTAGATGAAGATATGGCCATTTATTTCAAGGTAGACCCTATTTAATGCTTTCCATATATTTTCTATTTATCGAATATCCCTTAATATCTTTCTTAGATGAGTCGGGAGTCAAATTATTTTAATGTAGTTTTGTTCCAAAGATCAAGTGAATTCTAAAAACACCTTTATAATTGAAATGGGGCAATTTTTGACGAAGATATGGCCATTTATTTCAAGGTAGACCCTATTTAATGCTTTCCATATATTTTCTATTTATCAAAGAATATCCCTTAATATCTTTCTTAGATGAGTCGGAAGTCAAATTATTTTGATGCAGTTTTGTTCCAAAGATCGAGTGAATTCTAAAAACACCTTTATAATTGAAATTGGGCAATTTTAGATGAAGATATGGCCATTTATTTCAAGGTTGACCCTATTTAATGCTTTCCATATATTTTCTATTTATCGAAGAATATCCCTTAATATCTTTCTTAGATGAGTCGGAAGTCAAATGATTTTAATGCAGTTTTGTTCCAAAGATCAAGTGAATTCTAAAAACACCTTTATAATTGAAATGGGGCAATTTTTGACGAAGATATGGCTATTTATTTCAAGGTAGACCCTATTTAATGCTTTCCATATATTTTTTATTTATCGAAGAATATCCCTTAATATCTTTTTTAGATGAGTCGGAAGTCAAACTATTTTAATGCAGTTTTGTTTCAAAGATCAAGTGAATTCTAAAAACACCTTTATAATTGAAATGGGGCAATTTTTGACGAAGATATGGCCATTTATTTCAAGGTATACACTATTAAATGCTTTCCATATATTTTCTATTTATCGAAGAATATCCCTTAATATCTTTCTTAGATGGGTCGGAAGTCAAATTATTTTAATGCAGTTCTGTTTCAAAGATTAAGCGAATTCTAAAAACACCTTTATAATTGAAGTGGAGCAATTTTTGACGAAGATATGGCTATTTATTTCAAGGTAGACCCTATTTAATGCTTTCCATATATTTTCTATTTATCGAAGAATATCCCTTAATATCTTTTTTAGATGAGTCGGAAGTCAAATTATTTTAATGCAGTTTTGTTCCAAAGATCAAGTGAATTCTAAAAACACCTTTATAATTGAAATGGGGCAATTTTTGACGAAGATATGGCCATTTATTTCAAGTTAGATCCTATTTAATGCTTTCCATATATTTTCTATTTATCGAAGAATATCCCTTAATATCTTTCTTAGATGAGTCGGAAGTCAAATTATTTTAATGCAGTTTTGTTCCAAAGATCAAGTGAATTCTAAAAACACCTTTATAATTGAAATTGGGCAATTTTAGATGAAGATATGGCCATTTATTTCAAGGTAGACCCTATTTAATGCTTTCCATATATTTTCTATTTATCGAATATCCCTTAATATCTTTCTTAGATGAGTCGGGAGTCAAATTATTTTAATGTAGGTTTGTTCCAAAGATCAAGTGAATTCTAAAAACACCTTTATAATTGAAGTGGGGCAATTTTTGACGAAGATATGGCCATTTATTTCAAGGTAGACCCTATTTAATGCTTTCCATATATTTTCTATTTATCAAAGAATATCCCTTAATATCTTTCTTAGATGAGTCGGAAGTCAAATTATTTTGATGCAGTTTTGTTCCAAAGATCGAGTGAATTCTAAAAACACCTTTATAATTGAAATGGGGCAATTTTTGACGAAGATATGGCCATTTATTTCAAGGTTGACCCTATTTAATGCTTTCCATATATTTTCTATTTATCGAATATCCCTTAATATCTTTCTTAGATGAGTCGGAAGTCAAATGATTTTAATGCAGTTTTGTTCCAAAGATCAAGTGAATTCTAAAAACACCTTTATAATTGAAATGGGGCAATTTTTGACGAAGATATGGCTATTTATTTCAAGGTAGACCCTATTTAATGCTTTCCATATATTTTCTATTTATCGAAGAATATCCCTTAATATCTTTTTTAGATGAGTCGGAAGTCAAATTATTTTAATGCAGTTTTGTTTCAAAGATTAAGCGAATTCTAAAAACACCTTTATAATTGAAGTGGGGCAATTTTTGACGAACATATGGCCATTTGTTTCAAGGTAGACCCTACTTAATGCTTTCAATATATTTTCTATTTATCGAATATCCCTTAATATCTTTCTTAGATGAGTCGGAAGTCAAATTATTTTAATGCAGTTTTCTTCCAAAGATCGAGTGAATTCTAAAAACACCTTTATAATTGAAATGGGGCAATTTTTGACAAATTTTGAGGTAGACCCTATTTAATGCTTTCCAGATATTTTCTATTTATCGAAGAATATCCCTTAATATCTTTCTTAGATGAGTCGGAAGTCAAATTATTTTAATGCAGTTTTGTTTCAAAGATTAAGCGAATTCTAAAAACACCTTTATAATTGAAGTGGGGCAATTTTTGACGAAGATATGGCTATTTATTTCAAGGTAGACCCTATTTAATGCTTTCCATATATTTTCTATTTATCGAAGAATATCCCTTAATATCTTTTTTGAGATGAGTCGGAAGTCAAATTATTTTAATGCAGTTTTGTTCCAAAGATCAAGTGAATTCTAAAAACACCTTTATAATTGAAATGGGGCAATTTTTGACGAAGATATGGCCATTTATTTCAAGTTAGATCCTATTTAATGCTTTCCATATATTTTCTATTTATCGAAGAATATCCCTTAATATCTTTCTTAGATGAGTCGGAAGTCAAATTATTTTAATGCAGTTTTGTTCCAAAGATCAAGCGAATTCTAAAAACACCTTTATAATTGAAATTGGGCAATTTGAGATGAAGATATGGCCATTTATTTCAAGGTAGACCCTATTTAATGCTTTCCATATATTTTCTATTTATCGAATATCCCTTAATATCTTTCTTAGATGAGTCGGGAGTCAAATTATTTTAATGTAGTTTTGTTCCAAAAATCAAGTGAATTCGAAAAACACCTTTATAATTGAAGTGGGGCAATTTTTGACGAAGATATGGCCATTTATTTCAAGGTAGACCCTATTTAATGCTTTCCATATATTTTCTATTTATCGAAGAATATCCCTTAATATCTTTCTTAGATGAGTCGGAAGTCAAATTATTTTAATGCAGTTTTGTTCCAAAGATCGAGTGAATTCTAAAAACACCTTTATAATTGAAATGGGGCAATTTTTGACGAAGATATGGCCATTTATTTCAAGGTTGACCCTATTTAATGCTTTCCATATATTTTCTATTTATCGAAGAATATCCCTTAATATCTTTCTTAGATGAGTCGGAAGTCAAATTATTTTAATGCAGTTTTGTTCCAAAGATCAAGTGAATTCTAAAAACACCTTTATAATTGAAGTGGGGCAATTTTTGACGAAGATATGGCTATTTATTTCAAGGTAGACCCTATTTAATGCTTTCCATATATTTTCTATTTATCGAAAAATATCCCTTAATATCTTTTTTAGATGAGTCGGAAGTCAAATTATTTTAATGCAGTTTTGGTTCAAAGATTAAGCGAATTCTAAAAACACCTTTATAATTGAAGTGGGGCAATTTTTGACGAACATATGGCCATTTATTTCAAGGTAGACCCTACTTAATGCTTTCCATATATTTTCTATTTATCGAATATCCCTTAATATCTTTCTTAGATGAGTCGGAAGTCAAATTATTTTAATGCAGTTTTGTTTTAAAGATTAAGCGAATTCTAAGAACACCTTTATAATTGAAGTGGGGCAATTTTTGACGAAGATATGGCCATTTATTTCAAGGTAGACCCTATTTAATGCTTTCCATATATTTTCTATTTGTCGAAGAATATCCCTTCATATTTTTCTTAGATGAGTCGGAAGTCAAATTATTTTAATGCAGTTTTGTTTCAAAGATTAAGCGAATTCTAAAAACACCTTTATAATTGAAGTGGGGCAATTTTTGACGAAGATATGGCCATTTATTTCAAGGTAGACCCTATTTAATGCTTTCCATATATTTTCTATTTATCGAATATCCCTTAATATCTTTCTTAGATGAGTCGGAAGTCAAATTATTTTAATGCAGTTTTCTTCCAAAGATCGAGTGAATTCTAAAAACACCTTTATAATTGAAATGGGGAAATTTTTGACGAAGATATGGCCATTTATTTCAAGGTAGACCCTATTTAATGCTTTCCATATATTTTCTATTTATCGAAGAATATCCCTTAATATCTTTCTTAGATGAGTCGGAAGTCAAATTATTTTAATGCAGTTTTGTTTCAAAGATTAAGCGAATTCTAAAAACACCTTTATAATTGAAGTGGGGCAACTTTTGACGAAGATATGGCTATTTATTTCAAGGTAGACCCTATTTAATGCTTTCCATATATTTTCTATTTATCGAAGAATATCCCTTAATATCTTTCTTAGATGAGTCGGAAGTCAAATTATTTTAATGCAGTTTTGTTCCAAAGATCAAGCGAATTCTAAAAACACCTTTATAATTGAAGTGGGGCAATTTTTGACGAAGATATGGCCATTTATTTCAAGGTAGACCCTATTTAATGCTTTCCATATATTTTCTATTTATCGAAGAATATCCCTTAATATCTTTCTTAGATGAGTCGGAAGTCAAATTATTTTAATTCAGTTTTGTTTCAAAGATCGAGCGAATTCTAAAAACACCTTTATAATTGAAATGGGGCAATTTTTGACGAAGATATGGCCATTTATTTCAAGGTAGACCCTATTTAATGCTTTCCATATATTTTCTATTTATCGAAGAATATCCCTTAATATCTTTCTTAGATGAGTCGGAAGTCAAATTATTTTAATGCAGTTTTGTTTCAAAGATTAAGCGAATTCTAAAAACACCTTTATAATTGAAGTGGGGCAATTTTTGACGAAGATATGGCTATTTATTTTAAGGTAGACCCTATTTAATGCTTTCCATATATTTTCTATTTATCGAAGAATATCCCTTAATATCTTTTTTAGATGAGTCGGAAGTCAAATTATTTTAATGCAGTTTTGTTCCAAAGATCAAGTGAATTCTAAAAACACCTTTATAATTGAAATGGGGCAATTTTTGACGAAGATATGGCCATTTATTTCAAGTTAGACCCTATTTAATGCTTTCCATATATTTTCTATTTATCGAAGAATATCCCTTAATATCTTTCTTAGATGAGTCGGAAGTCAAATTATTTTAATGCAGTTTTGTTCCAAAGATCAAGCGAATTCTAAAAACACCTTTACAATTGAAATTGGGCAATTTTAGATGAAGATATGGCCATTTATTTCAAGGTAGACCCTATTTAATGCTTTCCATATATTTTCTATTTATCGAATATCCCTTAATATCTTTCTTAGATGAGTCGGAAGTCAAATTATTTTAATGTAGTTTTGTTCCAAAGATCAAGTGAATTCTAAAAACACCTTTATAATTGAAGTGGGGCAATTTTTGACGAAGATATGGCCATTTATTTCAAGGTAGACCCTATTTAATGCTTTCCATATATTTTCTATTTATCGAAGAATATCCCTTAATATCTTTCTTAGATGAGTCGGAAGTCAAATTATTTTAATGCAGTTCTGTTCCAAAGATCGAGTGAATTCTAAAAACACCTTTATAATTGAAATGGGGCAATTTTTGACGAAGATATGGCCATTTATTTCAAGGTTGACCCTATTTAATGCTTTCCATATATTTTCTATTTATCGAAGAATATCCCTTAATATCTTTCTTAGATGAGTCGGAAGTCAAATTATTTTAATGCAGTTTTGTTCCGAAGATCAAGTGAATTCTAAAAACACCTTTATAATTGAAGTGGGGCAATTTTTGACGAAGATATGGCCATTTATTTCAAGGTAGACCCTATTTAATGCTTTCCATATATTTTCTATTTATCGAAGAATATCCCTTAATATCTTTCTTAGATGAGTCGGAAGTCAAATTATTTTAATTCAGTTTTGTTCCAAAGATCAAGCGAATTCTAAAAACACCTTTATAATTGAAATGGGGCAATTTTTGACGAAGATATGGCCATTTATTTCAAGGTAGACCCTATTTAATGCTTTCCATATATTTTCTATTTCTCGAAGAATATCCCTTAATATCTTTCTTAGATGAGACGGAAGTCAAATTATTTTAATGCAATTTTGTTCCAAAGATCGAGTGAATTCTAAAAACACCTTTATAATTGAAATGGGACAATTTTTGACGAAGATATGGCCATTTATTTCAAGGTAGACCCTATTTAATGCTTTCCATATATTTTCTATTTATCGAAGAATATCCCTTAATATCTTTTTTAGATGAGTCGGAAGTCAAATTATTTTAATGCAGTTTTGTTCCAAAGATCGATTGAATTCTAAAAACACCTTTATAATTGAAATGGGGCAATTTTTGACGAAGATATGGCCATTTATTTCAAGGTAGACCCTATTTAATGCTTTCCATATATTTTCTATTTATCAAAGAATATCCCTTAATATCTTTCTTAGATGAGTCGGAAGTCAAATTATTTTAATGCAGTTTTATTTCAAAGATTAAGCGAATTCTAAAAATACCTTTATAATTGAAGTGGGGCAATTTTTGACGAAGATATGGCCATTTATTTCAAGGTAGACCCTATTTAATGCTTTCCATATATTTTCTATTTATCGAAGAATATCCCTTATTATATTTTTTAGATGAGTCGGAAGTCAAATTATTTTAATGCAGTTTTGTTCCAAAGATCAAGTGAATTCTAAAAACACCTTTATAATTAAAATGGGGCAGTTTTTGACGAAGATATGGCCATTTATTTCAAGGTAGACCCTATTTAATGCTTTCCATATATTTTCTATTTATCGAAGAATATCCCTTAATATCTTTTTTAGATGAGTCGGAAGTCAAATTATTTTAATGCAGTTTTGTTTCGAAGATCAAGTGAATTCTAAAAACACCTTTATAATTGAAATGGGGCAATTTTTGACGAAGATATGGCCATTTATTTCAAGGTAGACCCTATTTAATGCTTTCCATATATTTTCTATTTATCGAAGAATATCCCTTAATATCTTTCTTAGATGAGTCGGAAGTCAAATTATTTTAATGCAGTTTTGTTCCAAAGATCGAGTGAATTCTAAAAACACCTTTATAATTGAAATGGGGCAATTTTTGACGAAGATATGGCCATTTATTTCAAGGTAGACCCTATTTAATGCTTTCCATATATTTTCTATTTATCGAAGAATATCCCTTAATATCTTTCTTAGATGAGTCGGAAGTCAAATTATTTTAATGCAGTTTTCTTCCAAAGATTAAGCGAATTCTAAAAACACCTTTATAATTGAAGTGGGGCAATTTTTGACGAAGATATGGCCATTTATTTCAAGGTAGACCCTATTTAATGCTTTCCATATATTTTCTATTTATCGAAGAATATCCCTTAATATCTTTTTTAGATGAGTCGGAAGTCAAATTATTTTAATGCAGTTTTGTTCCAAAGATCAAGTGAATTCTAAAAACACCTTTATAATTGAAATGGGGCAATTTTTGACGAAGATATGGCCATTTATTTCAAGGTAGACCCTATTTAATGCTTTCCATATATTTTCTATTTATCGAAGAATATCCCTTAATATCTTTCTTAGATGAGTCGGAAGTCAAATTATTTTAATGCAGTTTTGTTCCAAAGATCGAGTGAATTCTAAAAACACCTTTATAATTGAAGTGGGGCAATTTTTGACGAAGATATGGCCATTTATTTCAAGGTAGACCCTATTTAATGCTTTCCATATATTTTCTATTTATCGAAGAATATCCCTTAATATCTTTCTTAGATGAGTCGGAAGTCAAATTATTTTAATGCAGTTTTGTTCCAAAGATCGAGTGAATTCTAAAAACACCTTTATAATTGAAATGGGGCAATTTTTGACGAAGATATGGCCATTTATTTCAAGGTAGACCCTATTTAATGCTTTCCATATATTTTCTATTTATCAAAGAATATCCCTTAATATCTTTCTTAGATGAGTCGGAAGTCAAATTACTTTAATGCAGTTTTGTTCCAAAGATCAAGTGAATTTTAAAAACACCTTTATAATTGAAATTGGGCAATTTAAGATGAAGATATGGCCATTTATTTCAAGGTAGACCCTATTTAATGCTTTCCATATATTTTCTATTTATCGAAGAATATCCCTTAATATCTTTTTTAGATGAGTCGGAAGTCAAATTATTTTAATGTAGTTTTGTTTCAAAGATTAAGCGAATTCTAAAAACACCTTTATAATTGAAGTGGGGCAATTTTAGATGAAGATATGGCCATTTATTTCAAGGTAGACCCTATTTAATGCTTTCCATATATTTTCTATTTATCGAATATCCCTTAATATCTTTCTTAGATGAGTCGGAAGTCAAATTATTTTAAAGCAGTTTTGTTCCAAAGATCAAGTGAATTCTAAAAACACCTTTATAATTGAAGTGGGGCAATTTTTGACGAAGATATGGCCATTTATTTCAAGGTAGACCCTATTTAATGCTTTCCATATATTTTCTATTTATCGAAGAATATCCCTTAATATCTTTCTTAGATGAGTCGGAAGTCAAATTATTTTAATGCAGTTCTGTTCCAAAGATCGAGTGAATTCTAAAAACACCTTTATAATTGAAATGGGGCAATTTTAGATGAAGATATGGCCATTTATTTCAAGGTAGACCCTATTTAATGCTTTCCATATATTTTCTATTTATCGAAGAATATCCCTTAATATCTTTTTTAGATGAGTCGGAAGTCAAATTATTTTAATGCAGTTTTCTTCCAAAGATTAAGCGAACTCTAAAAACACCTTTATAATTGAAGTGGGGCAATTTTTGACGAAGATATGGCTATTTATTTCAAGGTAGACCCTATTTAATGCTTTCCATATATTTTCTATTTGTCGAAGAATATCCCTTCATATCTTTCTTAGATGAGTCGGAAGTCAAATTATTTTAATGCAGTTTTGTTTCAAAGATCGAGTGAATTCTAAAAACACCTGTATAATTGAAATGGGGCAATTTTTGACGAAGATATGGCCATTTATTTCAAGGTAGACACTATTTAATGCTTTCCATATATTTTCTATTTATCGAAGAATATCCCTTAATATCTTTCTTAGATGAGTCGGAAGTCAAATTATTTTAATGCAGTTTTGTTCCAAAGATCAAGTGAATTCTAAAAACACCTTTATAATTGAAATGGGGCAATTTTAGATGAAGATATGGCCATTTATTTCAAGGTAGACCCTATTTAATGGTTTCCATATATTTTCTATTTATCGAAGAATATCCCTTAATATCTTTCTTAGATGAGTCGGAAGTCAAATTACTTTAATGCAGTTTTGTTCCAAAGATCAAGTGAATTTTAAAAACACCTTTATAATTGAAATTGGGCAATTTAAGATGAAGATATGGCCATTTATTTCAAGGTAGACCCTATTTAATGCTTTCCATATATTTTCTATTTATCGAAGAATATCCCTTAATATCTTTCTTAGATGAGTCGGAAGTCAAATTATTTTAATGCAGTTTTGTTCCAAAGATCAAGTGAATTCTAAAAACACCTTTATAATTGAAGTGGGGCAATTTTAGATGAAGATATGGCCATTTATTTCAAGGTAGACCCTATTTAATGCTTTCCATATATTTTCTATTTATCGAATATCCCTTAATATCTTTCTTAGATGAGTCGGGAGTCAAATTATTTTAAAGCAGTTTTGTTCCAAAGATCAAGTGAATTCTAAAAACACCTTTATAATTGAAGTGGGGCAATTTTTGACGAAGATATGGCCATTTATTTCAAGGTAGACCCTATTTAATGCTTTCCATATATTTTCTATTTATCGAAGAATATCCCTTAATATCTTTCTTAGATGAGTCGGAAGTCAAATTATTTTAATGCAGTTCTGTTCCAAAGATCGAGTGAATTCTAAAAACACCTTTATAATTGAAATGGGGCAATTTTTGACGAAGATATGGCCATTTATTTCAAGGTTGACCCTATTTAATGCTTTCCATATATTTTCAATTTATCGAAGAATATCCCTTAATATCTTTCTTAGATGAGTCGGAAGTCAAATTATTTTAATGCAGTTTTGTTCCAAAGATCAAGTGAATTCTAAAAACACCTTTATAATTGAAGTGGGGCAATTTTTGACGAAGATATGGCTATTTATTTCAAGGTAGACCCTATTTAATGCTTTCCATATATTTTCTATTTATCGAAGAATATCCCTTAATATCTTTTTTAGATGAGTCGGAAGTCAAATTATTTTAATGCAGTTTTGTTTCAAAGATTAAGCGAATTCTAAAAACACCTTTATAATTGAAATGGGGCAATTTTTGACGAACATATGGCCATTTATTTCAAGGTAGACCCTATTTAATGCTTTCCAGATATTTTCTATTTATCGAAGAATATCCCTTAATATCTTTCTTAGATGAGTCGGAAGTCAAATTATTTTAATTCAGGTTTGTTCCAAAGATCAAGCGAATTCTAAAAACACCTTTATAATTGAAGTGGGGCAATTTTTGACGAAGATATGGCCATTTATTTCAAGGTAGACCCTATTTAATGCTTTCCATATATTTTCTATTTATCGAATATCCCTTAATATCTTTCTTAGATGAGTCGGAAGTCAAATTATTTTAATGCAGTTTTATTCCAAAGATCAAGTGAATTCTAAAAACACCTTTATAATTGAAATGGGGCAATTTTAGATGAAGATATGGCCATTTATTTCAAGGTAGACCCTATTTAATGCTTTCCATATATTTTCTATTTATCGAAGAATATCCCTTAATATCTTTCTTAGATGAGTCGGAAGTCAAATTACTTTAATGCAGTTTTGTTCCAAAGATCAAGTGAATTTTAAAAACACCTTTATAATTGAAATTGGGCAATTTAAGATGAAGATATGGCCATTTATTTCAAGGTAGACCCTATTTAATGCTTTCCATATATTTTCTATTTATCGAAGAATATCCCTTAATATCTTTTTTAGATGAGTCGGAAGTCAAATTATTTTAATGTAGTTTTGTTCCAAAGATCAAGTGAATTCTAAAAACACCTTTATAATTGAAGTGGGGCAATTTTTGACGAAGATATGGCCATTTATTTCAAGGTAGACCCTATTTAATGCTTTCCATATATTTTCTATTTATCGAATATCCCTTAATATCTTTCTTAGATGAGTCGGGAGTCAAATTATTTTAAAGCAGTTTTGTTCCAAAGATCAAGTGAATTCTAAAAACACCTTTATAATTGAAGTGGGGCAATTTTTGACGAAGATATGGCCATTTATTTCAAGGTAGACCCTATTTAATGCTTTCCATATATTTTCTATTTATCGAAGAATATCCCTTAATATCTTTCTTAGATGAGTCGGAAGTCAAATTATTTTAATGCAGTTTTGTTTCAAAGATCAAGTGAATTCTAAAAACACCTTTATAATTGAAATGGGGCAATTTTTGACGAAGATATGGCCATTTATTTCAAGGTTGACCCTATTTAATGCTTTCCATATATTTTCAATTTATCGAAGAATATCCCTTAATATCTTTCTTAGATGAGTCGGAAGTCAAATTATTTTAATGCAGTTTTGTTCCAAAGATCAAGTGAATTCTAAAAACACCTTTATAATTGAAGTGGGGCAATTTTTGACGAAGATATGGCTATTTATTTCAAGGTAGACCCTATTTAATGCTTTCCATATATTTTCTATTTATCGAAGAATATCCCTTAATATCTTTTTTAGATGAGTCGGAAGTCAAATTATTTTAATGCAGTTTTGTTTCAAAGATTAAGCGAATTCTAAAAACACCTTTATAATTGAAATGGGGCAATTTTTGACGAACATATGGCCATTTATTTCAAGGTAGACCCTATTTAATGCTTTCCAGATATTTTCTATTTATCGAAGAATATCCCTTAATATCTTTCTTAGATGAGTCGGAAGTCAAATTATTTTAATTCAGGTTTGTTCCAAAGATCAAGCGAATTCTAAAAACACCTTTATAATTGAAGTGGGGCAATTTTTGACGAAGATATGGCCATTTATTTCAAGGTAGACCCTATTTAATGCTTTCCATATATTTTCTATTTATCGAAGAATATCCCTTAATATCTTTCTTAGATGAGTCGGAAGTCAAATTATTTTAATTCAGTTTTGTTTCAAAGATCGAGCGAATTCTAAAAACACCTTTATCATTGAAATGGGGCAATTTTTGACGAAGATATGGCCATTTATTTCAAGGTAGACCCTATTTAATGCTTTCCATATATTTTCTATTTATCGAAGAATATCCCTTAATATCTTTCTTAGATGAGTTGGAAGTCAAATTATTTTAATGCAGTTTTGTTCCAAAGATCAAGTGAATTCTAAAAACACCTTTATAATTGAAGTGGGGCAATTTTTGACGAAGATATGGCTATTTATTTCAAGGTAGACCCTATTTAATGCTTTCCATATATTTTCTATTTATCGAAGAATATCCCTTAATATCTTTTTTAGATGAGTCGGAAGTCAAATTATTTTAATGCAGTTTTGTTTCAAAGATTAAGCGAATTCTTAATATCTTTTTTAGATGAGTCGGAAGTCAAATTATTTTAATGCAGTTTTGTTCCAAAGATCGATTGAATTCTAAAAACACCTTTATAATTGAAATGGGGCAATTTTTGACGAAGATATGGCCATTTATTTCAAGGTAGACCTTATTTAATGCTTTCGATATATTTTCTATTTATCGAAGAATATCCCTTAATATCTTTCTTAGATGAGTCGGAAGTCAAATTATTTTAATGCAGTTTTGTTTCAAAGATTAAGCGAATTCTAAAAATACCTTTATAATTGAAGTGGGGCAATTTTTGACGAAGAAATGGCCATTTATTTCAAGGTAGACCCTATTTAATGCTTTCCATATATTTTCTATTTATCGAAGAATATCCCTTATTATATTTTTTAGATGAGTCGGAAGTCAAATTATTTTAATTCCATTTTTTGTTCCAAAGATCAAGTGAATTCTAAAAACACCTTTATAATTGAAATGGGGCAATTTTTGACGAAGATATGGCCATTTATTTCAAGGTAGACCCTATTTAATGCTTTCCATATATTTTCTATTTATCGAAGAATATCCCTTAATATCTTTTTTAGATGAGTCGGAAGTCAAATTATTTTAATGCAGTTTTGTTTCAAAGATTAAGCGAATTCTAAAAACACCTTTATAATTGAAGTGGGGCATTTTTTGACGAAGATATGGCTATTTATTTCAAGGTAGACCCTATTTAATGCTTTCCATATATTTTCTATTTATCGAAGAATATCCCTTAATATCTTTTTTAGATGAGTCGGAAGTCAAATTATTTTAATGCAGTTTTGTTCCAAAGATCAAGTGAATTCTAAAAACACCTTTATAATTGAAATGGGGCAATTTTTGACGAAGATATGGCCATTTATTTCAAGGTAGACCCTATTTAATGCTTTCCATATATTTTCTATTTATCGAAGAATATCCCTTAATATCTTTCTTAGATGAGTCGGAAGTCAAATTATTTTAATGCAGTTTTGTTCCAAAGATCGAGTGAATTCTAAAAACACCTTTATAATTGAAATGGGGCAATTTTTGACGAAGATATGGCCATTTATTTCAAGGTAGACCCTATTTAATGCTTTCCATATATTTTCTATTTATCGAAGAATATCCCTTAATATCTTTCTTAGATGAGTCGAAAGTCAAATTATTTTAATGCAGTTTTCTTCCAAAGATTAAGCGAATTTCAAAAACACCTTTATAATTGAAGTGGGGCAATTTTTGACGAAGATATGGCCATTTATTTCAAGGTAGACCCTATTTAATGCTTTCCATATATCTTCTATTTGTCGAAGAATATCCCTTAATATCTTTTTTAGATGAGTCGGAAGTCAAATTATTTTAATGCAGTTTTGTTTCAAAGATTAAGCGAATTCTGAAAACACCCTTTATAATTGAAATGGGGCAATTTTTGACAAAGATATGGCCATTTATTTCAAGGTAGACCCTATTTAATGCTTTCCATATATTTTCTATTTATCGAAGAATATCCCTTAATATCTTTTTTAGATGAGTCGGAAGTCAAATTATTTTAATGCAGTTTTGTTCCAAAGATCGATTGAATTCTAAAAACGTCTTTATAATTGAAATGGGGCAATTTTTGACGAAGATATGGCCATTTATTTCAAGGTAGACCCTATTTAATGCTTTCCATATATTTTCTATTTATCGAAGAATATCCCTTAATATCTTTCTTAGATGAGTCGGAAGTCAAATTATTTTAATGTAGTTTTGTTCCAAAGATCAAGTGAATTCTAAAAACACCTTTATAATTGAAGTGGGGCAATTTTTGACGAAGATATGGCCATTTATTTCAAGGTAGACACTATTTAATGCTTTCCATATATTTTCTATTTATCGAAGAATATCCCTTAATATCTTTCTTAGATGAGTCGAAAGTCAAATTATTTTAATGCAGTTTTGTTCCAAAGATCGAGTGAATTCTAAAAACACTTTTATAATTGAAATGGGGCAATTTTTGACGAAGATATGGCCATTTATTTCAAGGTAGACCCTATTTAATGCTTTCCATATATTTTCTATTTATCGAAGAATATCCCTTAATATCTTTTTTAGATGAGTCGGAAGTCGAATTATTTTAATGCAGTTTTGTTCCAAAGATCGATTGAATTCTAAAAACACCTTTATAATTGAAATGGGGCAATTTTTGACGAAGATATGGCCATTTATTTCAAGGTAGACCCTATTTAATGCTTTCCATATATTTTCTATTTATCGAAGAATATCCCTTAATATCTTTCTTAGATGAGTCGGAAGTCAAATTATTTTAATGCAGTTTTGTTTCAAAGATTAAGCGAATTCTAAAAATACCTTTATAATTGAAGTGGGGCAATTTTTGACGAAGATATGGCCATTTATTTCAAGGTAGACCCTATTTAATGTTTGGCTTATATTTTCTATTAATCGAAGAATATCCCTTAATATCTTTCTTAGATGAGTCGGAAGTCAAATTATTTTAATGCAGTTTTGTTTTAAAGATCAAGTAAATTCTAAAAACACCTTTATAATTGAAATGGGGCAATTTTTGACGAAGATATGGCCATTTATTTCAAGGTAGACCCTATTTAATGCTTTCCATATATTTTCTATTTATCGAAGAATATCCCTTAATATCTTTCTTAGATGAGTCGGAAGTCAAATTATTTTAATGCAGTTTTGTTTCAAAGATCGATTGAATTCTAAAAACGCCTTTATAATTGAAATGGGGCAATTTTCGACGAAGATATGGCCATTTATTTCAAAGTTGACCCTATTTAATGCATTCCATATATTTTCTATTTATCGAAGAATATCCCTTAATATCTTTCTTAGATGAGTCGGAAGTCAAATTATTTTAATGCAGTTTTGTTTCAAAGATTAAGCGAATTCTAAAAATACCTTTATAATTGAAGTGGGGCAATTTTTGACGAAGATATGGCCATTTATTTCAAGGTAGACCCTATTTAATGCTTTCCATATATTTTCTATTTCTCGAAGAATATCCCTTATTATATTTTTTAGATGAGTCGGAAGTCAAATTATTTTAATGCAGTTTTGTTCCAAAGATCAAGTGAATTCTAAAAACACCTTTATAATTGAAATGGGGCAATTTTTGACGAAGATATGGCCATTTATTTCAAGGTAGACCCTATTTAATGCTTTCCATATATTTTCTATTTATCGAAGAATATCCCTTAATATCTTTTTTAGATGAGTCGGAAGTCAAATTATTTTAATGCAGTTTTGTTTCAAAGATTAAGCGAATTCTAAAAACACCTTTATAATTGAAGTGGGGCAATTTTTGACGAAGATATGGCTATTTATTTCAAGGTAGACCCTATTTAATGCTTTCCATATATTTTCTATTTATCAAGAATATCCCTTAATATCTTTCTTAGATGAGTCGGAAGTCAAATTATTTTAGTGCAGTTTTGTTCCAAAGATCAAGTGAATTCTAAAAACACCTTTATAATTGAAATGGGGCAATTTTTGACGAAGATATGGCCATTTATTTCAAGGTAGACCCTATTTAATGCTTTCCATATATTTTCTATTTATCGAAGAATATCCCTTAATATCTTTCTTAGATGAGTCGGAAGTCAAATTATTTTAATGCAGTTTTGTTCCAAAGATCAAGCGAATTTTAAAAACACCTTTATAATTGAAATTGGGCAATTTTAGATGAAGATATGGCCATTTATTTCAAGGTAGACCCTATTTAATGCTTTCCATATATTTTCTATTTATCGAAGAATATCCCTTATTATATTTTTTAGATGAGTCGGAAGTCAAATTATTTTAATGCAGTTTTGTTCCAAAGATCAAGTGAATTCTAAAAACACCTTTATAATTGAAATGGGGCAATTTTTGACGAAGATATGGCCATTTATTTCAAGGTAGACCCTATTTAATGCTTTCCATATATTTTCTATTTATCGAAGAATATCCCTTAATATCTTTTTTAGATGAGTCGGAAGTCAAATTATTTTAATGCAGTTTTGTTTCAAAGATTAAGCGAATTCTAAAAACACCTTTATAATTGAAGTGGGGCAATTTTTGACGAAGATATGGCTATTTATTTCAAGGTAGAGCCTATTTAATGCTTTCCATATTTTTTCTATTTATCGAAGAATATCCCTTAATATCTTTCTTAGATGAGTCGGAAGTCAAATTATTTTAGTGCAGTTTTGTTCCAAAGATCAAGTGAATTCTAAAAACACCTTTATAATTGAAGTGGGGCAATTTTTGACGAAGATATGGCTATTTATTTCAAGGTAGACCCTATTTAATGCTTTCCATATATTTTCTATTTATCGAAGAATATCCCTTAATATCTTTTTTAGATGAGTCAGAAGTCAAATTATTTTAATGCAGTTTTGTTCCAAAGATCGAGCGAATTCTAAAAACGCCTTTATAATTGAAATGGGGCAATTTTTGACGAACATATGGCCATTTATTTCAAGGTAGACCCTATTTAATGCTTTCCAGATATTTTCTATTTATCGAAGAATATCCCTTAATATCTTTCTTAGATGAGTCGGAAGTCAAATTATTTTAATTCAGGTTTGTTCCAAAGATCAAGCGAATTCTAAAAACACCTTTATAATTGAAGTGGGGCAATTTTTGACGAAGATATGGCCATTTATTTCAAGGTAGACCCTATTTAATGCTTTCCATATATTTTCTATTTATCGAAGAATATCCCTTAATATCTTTCTTAGATGAGTCGGAAGTCAAATTATTTTAATTCAGTTTTGTTTCAAAGATCGAGCGAATTCTAAAAACACCTTTATAATTGATATGGGGCAATTTTTGACGAAGATATGGCCATTTATTTCAAGGTAGACCCTATTTAATGCTTTCCATATATTTTCTATTTATCGAAGAATATCCCTTAATATCTTTCTTAGATGAGTTGGAAGTCAAATTATTTTAATGCAGTTTTGTTCCAAAGATCAAGCGAATTCTAAAAACACCGTTATAATTGAAGTGGGGCAATTTTTGACGAAGATATGGCTATTTATTTCAAGGTAGACCCTATTTAATGCTTTCCATATATTTTCTATTTATCGAAGAATATCCCTTAATATCTTTTTTAGATGAGTCGGAAGTCAAATTATTTTAATGCAGTTTTGTTTCAAAGATTAAGCGAATTCTAAAAACACCTTTATAATTGAAATTGGGCAATTTTTGACGAAGATATGGCCATTTATTTCAAGGTAGACCCTATTTAATGCTTTCCATATATTTTCTATTTATCGAAGAATATCCCTTAATATCTTTTTTAGATGAGTCGGAAGTCAAATTATTTTAATGCAGTTTTGTTCCAAAGATCGATTGAATTCTAAAAACACCTTTATAATTGAAATGGGGCAATTTTTGACGAAGATATGGCCATTTATTTCAAGGTAGACCTTATTTAATGCTTTCCATATATTTTCTATTTATCGAAGAATATCCCTTAATATCTTTCTTAGATGAGTCGGAAGTCAAATTATTTTAATGCAGTTTTGTTTCAAAGATCAAGCGAATTCTAAAAATACCTTTATAATTGAAGTGGGGCAATTTTTGACGAAGAAATGGCCATTTATTTCAAGGTAGACCCTATTTAATGCTTTCCATATATTTTCTATTTATCGAAGAATATCCCTTATTATATTTTTTAGATGAGTCGGAAGTCAAATTATTTTAATTCCATTTTTTGTTCCAAAGATCAAGTGAATTCTAAAAACACCTTTATAATTGAAATGGGGCAATTTTTGACGAAGATATGGCCATTTATTTCAAGGTAGACCCTATTTAATGCTTTCCATATATTTTCTATTTATCGAAGAATATCCCTTAATATCTTTTTTAGATGAGTCGGAAGTCAAATTATTTTAATGCAGTTTTGTTTCAAAGATTAAGCGAATTCTAAAAACACCTTTATAATTGAAGTGGGGCATTTTTTGACGAAGATATGGCTATTTATTTCAAGGTAGACCCTATTTAATGCTTTCCATATATTTTCTATTTATCGAAGAATATCCCTTAATATCTTTTTTAGATGAGTCGGAAGTCAAATTATTTTAATGCAGTTTTGTTCCAAAGATCAAGTGAATTCTAAAAACACCTTTATAATTGAAATGGGGCAATTTTTGACGAAGATATGGCCATTTATTTCAAGGTAGACCCTATTTAATGCTTTCCATATATTTTCTATTTATCGAAGAATATCCCTTAATATCTTTCTTAGATGAGTCGGAAGTCAAATTATTTTAATGCAGTTTTGTTCCAAAGATCGAGTGAATTCTAAAAACACCTTTATAATTGAAATGGGGCAATTTTTGACGAAGATATGGCCATTTATTTCAAGGTAGACCCTATTTAATGCTTTCCATATATTTTCTATTTATCGAAGAATATCCCTTAATATCTTTCTTAGATGAGTCGGAAGTCAAATTATTTTAATGCAGTTTTCTTCCAAAGATTAAGCGAATTCTAAAAACACCTTTATAATTGAAGTGGGGCAATTTTTGACGAAGATATGGCCATTTATTTCAAGGTAGACCCTATTTAATGCTTTCCATATATTTTCTATTTGTCGAAGAATATCCCTTAATATCTTTTTTAGATGTGTCGGAAGTCAAATTATTTTAATGCAGTTTTGTTTCAAAGATTAAGCGAATTCTGAAAACACCTTTATAATTGAAGTGTGGCAATTTTTGACGAAGATATGGCCATTTATTTCAAGGTAGACCCTATTTAATGCTTTCCATATATTTTTTATTTATCGAAGAATATCCCTTAATATCTTTCTTAGATGAGTCGGAAGTCAAATTACTTTAATGCAGTTTTGTTCCAAAGATCAAGCAAATTTTAAAAACACCTTTATAATTGAAATTGGGCAATTTTAGATGAAGATATGGCCATTTATTTCAAGGTAGACACTATTTAATGCTTTCCATATATTTTCTATTTATCGAAGAATATCCCTTAATATCTTTCTTAGATGAGTCGGAAGTCAAATTATTTTAATGCAGTTTTCTTCCAAAGATTAAGCGAATTCTAAGAACACCTTTATAATTGAAATGGGGCAATTTTTGACGAAGATATGGCCATTTATTTCAAGGTAGACCCTATTTAATGCTTTCCATATATTTTCTATTTATCGAAGAATATCCCTTAATATCTTTCTTAGATGAGTCGGAAGTCAAATTATTTTAATGCAGTTTTGTTTCAAAGATTAAGCGAATTCTAAAAATACCTTTATAATTGAAGTGGGGCAATTTTTGACGAAGATATGGCCATTTATTTCAAGGTAGACCCTATTTAATGCTTTCCATATATTTTCTATTTATCGAAGAATATCCCTTATTATATTTTTTAGATGAGTCGGAAGTCAAATTATTTTAATGCAGTTTTGTTCCAAAGATCAAGTGAATTCTAAAAACACCTTTATAATTGAAATGGGGCAATTTTTGACGAAGATATGGCCATTTATTTCAAGGTAGACCCTATTTAATGCTTTCCATATATTTTCTATTTATCGAAGAATATCCCTTAATATCTTTTTTAGATGAGTCGGAAGTCAAATTATTTTAATGCAGTTTTGTTTCAAAGATTAAGCGAATTCTAAAAACACCTTTATAATTGAAGTGGGGCAATTTTTGACGAAGATATGGCCATTTATTTCAAGGTAGACCCTATTTAATGCTTTCCATATATTTTCTATTTATCGAAGAATATCCCTTAATATCTTTTTTAGATGAGTCGGAAGTCAAATTATTTTAATGCAGTTTTGTTCCAAAGATCAAGTGAATTCTAAAAACACCTTTATAATTGAAATGGGGCAATTTTTGACAAAGATATGGCCATTTATTTCAAGGTAGACCCTATTTAATGCTTTCCATATATTTTCTATTTATCGAAGAATATCCCTTAATATCTTTTTTAGATGAGTCGGAAGTCAAATTATTTTAATGCAGTTTTGTTCCAAAGATCGATTGAATTCTAAAAACACCTTTATAATTGAAATGGGGCAATTTTTGACGAAGATATGGCCATTTATTTCAAGGTAGACCCTATTTAATGCTTTCCATATATTTTCTATTTATCGAAGAATATCCCTTAATATCTTTCTTAGATGAGTCGGAAGTCAAATTATTTTAATGCAGTTTTGTTTCAAAGGTTAAGCGAATTCTAAAAATACCTTTATAATTGAAATGGGGCAATTTTTGACGAAGATATGGCCATTTATTTCAAGGTAGACCCTATTTAATGCTTTCCATATATTTTCTACTTATTGAAGAATATCCCTTATTATATTTTTTAGATGAGTCGGAAGTCAAATTATTTTAATGCAGTTTTGTTCCAAAGATCAAGTGAATTCTAAAAACACCTTTATAATTGAAATGGGGCAATTTTTGACGAAGATATGGCCATTTATTTCAAGGTAGACCCTATTTAATGCTTTCCATATATTTTCTATTTATCGAAGAATATCCCTTAATATCTTTTTTAGATGAGTCGGAAGTCAAATTATTTTAATGCAGTTTTGTTTCAAAGATTAAGCGAATTCTAAAAACACCTTTATAATTGAAGTGGGGCAATTTTTGACGAAGATATGGCTATTTATTTCAAGGTAGACCCTATTTAATGCTTTCCATATATTTTCTATTTATCGAAGAATATCCCTTAATATCTTTTTTAGATGAGTCGGAAGTCAAATTATTTTAATGCAGTTTTGTTCCAAAGATCAAGTGAATTCTAAAAACACCTTTATAATTGAAATGGGGCAATTTTTGACGAAGATATGGCCATTTATTTCAAGGTAGACCCTATTTAATGCTTTCCATATATTTTCTATTTATCGAAGAATATCCCTTAATATCTTTTTTAGATGAGTCGGAAGTCAAATTATTTTAATGCAGTTTTGTTTCAAAGATCGATTGAATTCTAAAAACACCTTTATAATTGAAATGGGGCAATTTTTGACGAAGATATGGCCATTTATTTCAAGGTAGACCCTATTTAATGCATTCCATATATTTTCTATTTATCGAAGAATATCCCTTAATATCTTTCTTAGATGAGTCGGAAGTCAAATTATTTTAATGCAGTTTTGTTTCAAAGATTAAGCGAATTCAAAAAATACCTTTATAATTGAAGTGCGGCAATTTTTGACGAAGATATGGTCATTTATTTCAAGGTAGACCCTATTTAATGCTTTCCATATATTTTCTATTTATCGAAGAATATCCCTTATTATACTTTTTTAGATGAGTCGGAAGTCAAATTATTTTAATGCAGTTTTGTTCCAAAGATCAAGTGAATTCTAAAAACACCTTTATAATTGAAATGGGGCAATTTTTGACGAAGATATGGCCATTTATTTCAAGGTAGACCCTATTTAATGCTTTCCATATATTTTCTATTTATCGAAGAATATCCCTTAATATCTTTTTAGATGAGTCGGAAGTCAAATTATTTTAATGCAGTTTTGTTTCAAAGATTAAGCGAATTCTAAAAACACCTTTATAATTGAAGTGGGGCAATTTTTGACGAAGATATGGCTATTTATTTCAAGGTAGACCCTATTTAATGCTTTCCATATATTTTCTATTTATCGAAGAATATCCCTTAATATCTTTCTTAGATGAGTCGGAAGTCAAATTATTTTAGTGCAGTTTTGTTCCAAAGATCAAGTGAATTCTAAAAACACCTTTATAATTGAAATGGGGCAATTTTTGACGAAGATATGGCCATTTATTTCAAGGTAGACCCTATTTAATGCTTTCCATATATTTTCTATTTATCGAAGAATATCCCTTAATATCTTTCTTAGATGAGTCGGAAGTCAAATTATTTTAATGCAGTTTTGTTCCAAAGATCAAGCGAATTCTAAAAACACCTTTATAATTGAAATTGGGCAATTTTAGATGAAGATATGGCCATTTATTTCAAGGTAGACCCTATTTAATGCTTTCCATATATTTTCTATTTATCGAATATCCCTGAATATCTTTCTTAGATGAGTCGGAAGTCAAATTATTTTAATGCAGTTTTGTTTCAAAGATTAAGCGAATTCTAAAAACACCTTTATAATTGAAGTGGGGCAATTTTTGACGAAGATATGGCTATTTATTTCAAGGTAGACCCTATTTAATGCTTTCCATATATTTTCTATTTATCGAAGAATATCCCTTAATATCTTTTTTAGATGAGTCGGAAGTCAAATTATTTTAATGCAGTTTTCTTCCAAAGATTAAGCGAATTCTAAGAACACCTTTATAATTGAAGTGGGGCAATTTTTGACGAAGATATGGCCATTTATTTCAAGGTAGACCCTATTTAATGCTTTCCATATATTTTCTATTTGTCGAAGAATATCCCTTCATATTTTTCTTAGATGAGTCGGAAGTCAAATTATTTTAATGCAGTTTTGTTTCAAAGATTAAGCGAATTCTAAAAACACCTTTATAATTGAAGTGGGGCAATTTTTGACGAAGATATGGCCATTTATTTCAAGGTAGACCCTATTTAATGCTTTCCATATATTTTCTATTTATCAAATATCCCTTAATATCTTTCTTAGATGAGTCGGAAGTCAAATTATTTTAATGCAGTTTTGTTCCAAAGATTGAGTGAATTCTAAAAACACCTTTATAATTGAAATGGGGCAATTTTTGACGAAGATATGGCCATTTATTTCAAGGTAGACCCTATTTAATGCTTTCCATATATTTTCTATTTATCGAAGAATATCCCTTAATATCTTTCTTAGATGAGTCGGAAGTCAAATTATTTTAATGCAGTTTTGTTTCAAAGATTATGCGAATTCTAAAAACACCTTTATAATTGAAGTGGGGCAACTTTTGACGAAGATATGGCTATTTATTTCAAGGTAGACCCTATTTAATGCTTTCCATATATTTTCTATTTATCGAAGAATATCCCTTAATATCTCTTTTAGATGGGTCGGAAGTCAAATTATTTTAAAGCAGTTTTGTTCCAAAGATCAAGTGAGTTCTAAAAACACCTTTATAATTGAAATGGGGCAATTTTTGACGAAGATATGGCCATTTATTTCAAGGTAGACCCTATTTAATGCTTTCCATATATTTTCTATTTATCGAAGAATATCCCTTAATATCTTTCTTAGATGAGTCGGAAGTCAAATTACTTTAAAGCAGTTTTGTTCCAAAGATCAAGCGAATTTTAAAAACACCTTTATAATTGAAATTGGGCAATTTTAGATGAAGATATGGCCATTTATTTCAAGGTAGACCCTACTTAATGCTTTCCATATATTTTCTATTTATCGAAGAATATCCCTTAATATCTTTCTTAGATGAGTCGGAAGTCAAATTACTTTAAAGCAGTTTTGTTCCAAAGATCAAGCGAGTTTTAAAAACACCTTTATAATTGAAATTGGGCAATTTTAGATGAAGATATGGCCATTTATTTCAAGGTAGACCCTATTTAATGCTTTCCATATATTTTCTATTTATCGAAGAATATCCCTTAATATCTTTCTTAGATGAGTCGGAAGTCAAATTATTTTAATGTAGTTTTGTTCCAAAGATCAAGTGAATTCTAAAAACACCTTTATAATTGAAGTGGGGCAATTTTTGACGAAGATATGGCCTTTTATTTCAAGGTAGACACTATTTAATGCTTTCCATATATTTTCTATTTATCGAAGAATATCCCTTAATATCTTTCTTAGATGAGTCGAACGTCAAATTATTTTAATGCAGTTTTGTTCCAAAGATCGAGTGAATTCTAAGAACACTTTTATAATTGAAATGGGGCAATTTTTGACGAAGATATGGCCATTTATTTCAAGGTTGACCCTATTTAATGCTTTCCATATATTTTGTATTTATCAAAGAATATCCCTTAATATCTTTTTTTAGATGAGTCGAAAGTCAAATTATTTTAATGCAGTTTTGTTCCAAAGATCAAGCGAATTCTAAAAACACCTTTATAATTGAAATGGGGCAATTTTTGACGAAGATATGGCCATTTATTTCAAGGTAGACCCTATTTAATGCTTTCCATATATTTTCTATTTATCGAAGAATATCCCTTAATATCTTTTTTAGATGAATCGGAAGTCAAATTATTTTAATGCAGTTTTGTTCCAAAGATCAAGTGAATTCTAAAAACATCTTTATAATTGAAATGGGGCAATTTTTGACGAAGATATGGCCATTTATTTCAAGTTAGACACTATTTAATGCTTTCCATATATTTTCTATTTATCGAAGAATATCCCTTAATATCTTTCTTAGATGAGTCGGAAGTCAAATTATTTTAATGCAGTTTTGTTCCAAAGATCAAGCGAATTCTAAAAACACCTTTATAATTGAAATTGGGCAATTTTAGATGAAGATATGGCCATTTATTTCAAGGTAGACCCTATTTAATGCTTTCCATATATTTTCTATTTATCGATTATCCCTTAATATCTTTCTTAGATGAGTCGGAAGTCAAATTATTTTAATGTAGTTTTGTTCCAAAGATCAAGTGAATTCTAAAAACACCTTTATAATTGAAGTGGGGCAATTTTTGACGAAGATATGGCCATTTATTTCAAGGTAGACACTATTTAATGCTTTCCATATATTTTCTATTTATCGAAGAATATCCCTTAATATCTTTCTTAGATGAGTCGGAAGTCAAATTATTTTAATGCAGTTTTGTTCCAAAGATCGAGTGAATTCTAAAAGCACCTTTATAATTGAAATGGGGCAATTTTTGACGAAGATATGGCCATTTATTTCAAGGTTGACCCTATTTAATGCTTTCCATATATTTTCTATTTATCGAAGAATATCCCTTTAATATCTTTCTTAGATGAGTCGGGAAGTCAAATTATTTTAATGCAGTTTTGTTCCAAAGATCAAGTGAATTCTAAAAACACCTTTATAATTGAAGTGGGGCAATTTTTGACGAAGATATGGCCATTTATTTCAAGGTAGACCCTATTTAATGCTTTCCATATATTTTCTATTTATCGAAGAATATCCCTTAATATCTTTTTTAGATGAGTCGGAAGTCAAACTATTTTAATGCAGTTTTGTTTCAAAGATTAGGCGAATTCTAAAAACACCTTTATAATTGAAGTGGGGCAATTTTTGACGAAGATATGGCCATTTATTTCAAGGTAGACCCTATTTAATGCTTTCAATATATTTTCTATTTATCGAATATCCCTTAATATCTTTCTTAGATGAGTCGGAAGTCAAATTATTTTAATGCAGTTTTCTTCCAAAGATCGAGTGAATTCTAAAAACACCTTTAAAATTGAAATGGGGCAATTTTTGACAAATTTTGAGGTAGACCCTATTTAATGCTTTCCATATATTTTCTATTTATCGAAGAATATCCCTTAATATCTTTCTTAGATGAGTCGGAAGTCAAATTATTTTAATGCAGTTTTGTTCCAAAGATCAAGCGAATTCTAAAAACACCTTTATAATTGAAGTGGGGCAATTTTTGACGAAGATATGGCCATTTATTTCAAGGTAGACCCTATTTAATGCTTTCCATATATTTTCTATTTATCGAAGAATATCCCTTAATATCTTTCTTAGATGAGTCGGAAGTCAAATTATTTTAATTCAGTTTTGTTTCAAAGATCGAGCGAATTCTAAAAACACCTTTATAATTGAAATGGGGCAATTTTTGACGAAGATATGGCCATTTATTTCAAGGTAGACCCTATTTAATGCTTTCCATATATTTTCTATTTATCGAAGAATATCCCTTAATATCTTTCTTAGATGAGTTGGAAGTCAAATTATTTTAATGCAGTTTTGTTCCAAAGATCAAGTGAATTCTAAAAACACCTTTATAATTGAAATGGGGCAATTTTTGACGAAGATATGGCCATTTATTTCAAGGTAGACCCTATTTAATGCTTTCCATATATTTTCTATTTATCGAAGAATATCCCTTAATATCTTTTTTAGATGAGTCGGAAGTCAAATTATTTTAATGCAGTTTTGTTCCAAAGATCGATTGAATTCTAAAAACACCTTTATAATTGAAATGGGGCAATTTTTGACGAAGATATGGCCATTTATTTCAAGGTAGACCCTATTTAATGCTTTCCATATATTTTCTATTTATCGAAGAATATCCCTTAATATCTTTTTTAGATGAGTCGGAAGTCAAATTATTTTAATACAGTTTTGTTTCAAAGATTAGGCGAATTCTAAAAATACCTTTATAATTGAAGTGGGGCAATTTTTGACGAAAATATGGCCATTTATTTCAAGGTAGACCCTATTTAATGCTTTCCATATATTTTCTATTTATCGAATATCCATGAATATCTTTCTTAGATGAGTCGGAAGTCAAATTATTTTAATGCAGTTTTCTTTCAAAGATCGAGTGAATTCTAAAAACACCTTTATAATTGAAATGGGGCATTTTTTGACGAAGATATGGCTATTTATTTCAAGGTAGACCCTATTTAATGCTTTCCATATATTTTCTATTTATCGAAGAATATCCCTGAATATCTTTCTTAGATGAGTCGGAAGTCAAATTATTTTAATGCAGTTTTGTTTCAAAGATTAAGCGAATTCTAAAAACACCTTTATAATTGAAATGGGGCAATTTTTGACGAAGATATGGCTATTTATTTCAAGGTAGACCCTATTTAATGCTTTCCATATATTTTCTATTTATCGAAGAATATCCCTGAATATCTTTCTTAGATGAGTCGGAAGTCAAATTATTTTAATGCAGTTTCTTTCAAAGATCGAGTGAATTCTAAAAACACCTTTATAATTGAAATTGGGCAATTTTAGATGAGGATATGGCCATTTATTTCAAGGTAGACCCTATTTAATGCTTTCCATATATTTTCTATTTGTCGAAGAAAATCCCTTAATATCTTTCTTAGATGAGTCGGAAGTCAAATTATTTTAATGCAGTTTTGTTCCAAAGATCGAGTGAATTCTAAAAACTCCTTTATAATTGAAATGGGGCAATTTTTGACGAAGATATGGCCATTTATTTCAAGGTAGACCCTATTTAATGCTTTCCATATATTTTCTATTTATCGAAGAATATCCCTTAATATCTTTCTTAGATGAGTCGGAAGTCAAATTATTTTAATGCAGTTTTGTTCCAAAGATCAAGTGAATTCTAAAAACACCTTTATAATTGAAATGGGGCAATTTTTGACGAAGATATGGCCATTTATTTCAAGGTAGACCCTATTTAATGCTTTCCATATATTTTCTATTTATCGAAGAATATCCCTTAATATCTTTCTTAGATGAGTCGGAAGTCAAATTATTTTAATGCAGTTTTGTTTCAAAGATCAAGCGAATTCTAAAAACACCTTTATAATTGAAATTGGGCAATTTTAGATGAAGATATGGCCATTTATTTCAAGGTAGACCCTATTTAATGCTTTCCATATATTTTCTATTTATCGAAGAATATCCCTTAATATCTTTCTTAGATGAGTCGGAAGTCAAATTATTTTAATGTAGTTTCGTTCCAAAGATCAAGTGAATTCTAAAAACACCTTGATAATTGAAGTGGGGCAATTTTTGACGAAGATATGGCCATTTATTTCAAGGTAGACACTATTTAATGCTTTCCATATATTTTCTATTTATCGAAGAATATCCCTTAATATCTTTCTTAGATGAGTCGGAAGTCAAATTATTTTAATGCAGTTTTGTTTCAAAGATCAAGCGAATTATAAAAACACCTTTATAATTGAAATTGGGCAATTTTAGATGAAGATATGGCCATTTATTTCAAGGTAGACCCTATTTAATGCTTTCCATATATTTTCTATTTATCGAATATCCCTGAATATCTTTCTTAGATGAGTCGGAAGTCAAATTATTTTAATGCAGTTTTGTTTCAAAGATTAAGCGAATTCTAAAAACACCTTTATAATTGAAGTGGGGCAATTTTTGACGAAGATATGGCTATTTATTTCAAGGTAGACCCTATTTAATGCTTTCCATATATTTTCTATTTATCGAAGAATATCCCTTAATATCTTTTTTAGATGAGTCGGAAGTCAAATTATTTTAATGCAGTTTTCTTCCAAAGATTAAGCGAATTCTAAAAACACCTTTATAATTGAAGTGGGGCAATTTTTGACGAAGATATGGCCATTTATTTCAAGGTAGACACTATTTAATGCTTTCCATATATTTTCTATTTATCGAAGAATATCCCTTAATATCTTTCTTAGATGAGTCGGAAGTCAAATTATTTTAAAGCAGCTTTGTTTCAAAGATTAGGCGAATTCTAAAAACACCTTTATAATTGAAGTGGGGCAATTTTTGACGAAGATATGGCCATTTATTTCAAGGTAGACCCTATTTAATGCTTTCCATATATTTTCTATTTATCGAAGAATATCCCCTTAATATCTTTCTTACATGAGTCGGAACTCAAATTATTTTAATGCAGTTTTATTCCAAAGATCAAGTGAATTCTAAAAACACCTTTATATTTGAAATATGACCATTTTTGACGAAGATATGGCCATTTATTTCAAGGTTGACCTATTCAATGTTTGCCATATATTTTCTATTAATCGAAGAATATCCCTTAATATCTTTCTTAGATGAGTCGGAAGTCAAATTATTTTAATGCAGTTTTGTTTCAAAGATTAAGCGAATTCTAAAAACACCTTTATAATTGAAGTGGGGCAACTTTTGACGAAGATATGGCTATTTATTTCAAGGTAGACCCTATTTAATGCTTTCCATATATTTTCTATTTATCGCAGAATATCCCTTAATATCTTTTTTAGATGGGTCGGAAGTCAAATTATTTTAATGCAGTTTTGTTCCAAAGATCAAGTGAGTTCTAAAAACACCTTTATAATTGAAATGGGGCAATTTTTGACGAAGATATGGCCATTTATTTCAAGGTAGACCCTATTTAATGCTTTCCATATATTTTCTATTTATCGAAGAATATCCCTTAATATCTTTCTTAGATGAGTCGGAAGTCAAATTACTTTAATGCAGTTTTGTTCCAAAGATCAAGCGAATTTTAAAAACACCTTTATAATTGAAATTGGGCAATTTTAGATGAAGATATGGCCATTTATTTCAAGGTAGACCCTATTTAATGCTTTCCATATATTTTCTATTTATCAAAGAATATCCCTTAATATCTTTCTTAGATGAGTCGGAAGTCAAATTATTTTAATGTAGTTTTGTTCCAATGATCGGGCGAATTCTAAAAACACCTTTATAATTGAAATGGGGCAATTTTTGACGAAGATATGGCCATTTATTTCAAGGTTGACGCTATTTAATGCTTTCCATATATTTTCTATTTATCGAAGAATATCCCTTAATATCTTTCTTAGATGAGTCGGAAGTCAAATTATTTTAATGCAGTTTTGTTCCAAAGATCGAGTGAATTCTAAAAACACTTTTATAATTGAAATGGGGCAATTTTTGACGAAGATATGGCCATTTATTTCAAGGTTGACCCTATTTAATGCTTTCCATATATTTTGTATTTATCAAAGAATATCCCTTAATATCTTTCTTAGATGAGTCGAAAGTCAAATTATTTTAATGCAGTTTTCTTCCAAAGATCGAGTGAATTCTAAAAACACCTTTATAATTGAAATGGAGCAATTTTTGACGAAGATATGGCCATTTATTTCAAGGTTGACCCTATTTAATGCTTTCCATATATTTTCTATTTATCAAAGAATATCCCTTAATATCTTTCTTAGATGAGTCGGAAGTCAAATTATTTTAATGTAGTTTTGTTCCAATGATCGGGCGAATTCTAAAAACACCTTTATAATTGAAATGGGGCAATTTTTGACGAAGATATGGCCATTTATTTCAAATTAGACCCTATTTAATGCTTTCCATATATTTTCTATTTACCGAAGAATATCCCTTAATATCTTTCTTAGATGAGTCGGAAGTCAAATTATTTTAATGCAGTTTTGTTCCAAAGATCAAGCGAATTCTAAAAGCACCTTTATAATTGAAATTGGGCAATTTTAGATGAAGATATGGCCATCTATTTCAAGGTTGACCCCATTCAATGCTTCCCATATCTTTTCTACTTATCGAAGAATATCCGTTAATATCTTTCTCAGATGAGTCGTATGTCAAATTATTTTAATGCAGTTTTGTTCCAAAGATCAAGTGAATTTCTAAAAACACCTTTATAATTGAAATGAGGCAATTTTTGACGAAGATATGGCCATTTATTTCAAGGTAGACACTATTTAATGCTTTCCATATATTTTCTATTTATCGAAGAATATCCCTTAATATCTTTATTAGATGAGTCGGAAGTCAAATTATTTTAACGCAGTTTTGTTCCAAAGATCGAGTGAATTCTAAAAGCACCTTTATAATTGAAATGGGGCAATTTTTGACGAAGATATGGCCATTTATTTCAAGGTAGACCCTATTTAATGCTTTCCATATATTTTCTATTTATCGAAGAATATCCCTTAATATCTTTTTTAGATGAGTCGGAAGTCAAATTATTTTAATGCAGTTTTGTTCCAAAGATCAAGTGAATTCTAAAAACACCTTTATAATTGAAGTGGGGCAATTTTTGACGAAGATATGGCTATTTATTTCAAGGTAGACCCTATTTAATGCTTTCCATATATTTTCTATTTATCGAAGAATATCCCTTAATATCTTATTTAGATGAGTCGGAAGTCAAATTATTTTAATGCAGTTTTGTTTCCAAGATTAAGCGAATTCTAAAAACACCTTTATAATTGAAGTGGGGCAATTTTTGACGAACATATGGCCATTTATTTCAAGGTAGACCCTATTTAATGCTTTCAATATATTTTCTATTTATCGAATATCCCTTAATATCTTTCTTAGATGAGTCGGAAGTCAAATTATTTTAATGCAGTTTTCTTCCAAAGATCGAGTGAGTTCTAAAAACACCTTTATAATTGAAATGGGGCAATTTTTGACGAAGATATGGCCATTTATTTCAAGGTAGACCCTATTTAATGCTTTCCATATATTTTCTATTTATCGAAGAATATCCCTTAATATCTTTCTTAGATGAGTCGGAAGTCAAATTATTTTAATGCAGTTTTGTTCCAAAGATCAAGCGAATTCTAAAAACACCTTTATAATTGAAGTGGGGCAATTTTTGACGAAGATATGGCCATTTATTTCAAGGTAGACCCTATTTAATGCTTTCCATATATTTTCTATTTATCGAAGAATATCCCTTAATATCTTTCTTAGATGAGTCGGAAGTCAAATTATTTTAATTCAGTTTTGTTTCCAAGATCGAGCGAATTCTAAAAACACCTTTATAATTGAAATGGGGCAATTTTTGACGAAGATATGGCCATTTATTTCAAGGTAGACCCTATTTAATGCTTTCCATATATTTTCTATTTATCGAAGAATATCCCTTAATATCTTTCTTAGATGAGGTGGAAGTCAAATTATTTTAATGCAGTTTTGTTCCAAAGATCAAGTGAATTCTAAAAACACCTTTATAATTGAAATGGGGCAATTTTTGACGAAGATATGGCCATTTATTTCAAGGTAGACCCTATTTAATGCTTTCCATATATTTTCTATTTATCGAAGAATATCCCTTAATATCTTTTTTAGATGAGTCGGAAGTCAAATTATTTTAATGCAGTTTTGTTCCAAAGATCAAGTGAATTCTAAAAACACCTTTATAATTGAAATGGGGCAATTTTTGACGAAGATATGGCCATTTATTTCAAGGTAGACCCTATTTAATGCTTTCCATATATTTTCTATTTATCGAAGAATATCCCTTAATATCTTTCTTAGATGAGTCGGAAGTCAAATTATTTTAATGCAGTTTTGTTCCAAAGATCAAGCGAATTCTAAAAACACCTTTATAATTGAAATTGGGCAATTTTAGATGAAGATATGGCCATTTATTTCAAGGTAGACCCTATTTAATGCTTTCCATATATTTTCTATTTATCGAAGAATATCCCTTAATATCTTTCTTAGATGAGTCGGAAGTCAAATTATTTTAATGTAGTTTCGTTCCAAAGATCAACTGAATTCTAAAAACACCTTTATAATTGAAGTGGGGCAATTTTTGACGAAGATATGGCCATTTATTTCAAGGTAGACACTATTTAATGCTTTCCATATATTTTCTATTTATCGAAGAATATCCCTTAATATCTTTCTTAGATGTGTCGGAAGTCAAACTATTTTAATGCAGTTTTGTTTCAAAGATCAAGCGAATTTTAAAAACACCTTTATAATTGAAATTGGGCAATTTTAGATGAAGATATGGCCATTTATTTCAAGGTAGACCCTATTTAATGCTTTCCATATATTTTCTATTTATCGAATATCCCTTAATATCTTTCTTAGATGAGTCGGAAGTCAAATTATTTTAATGTAGTTTTGTTCCAAAGATCAAGTGAATTCTAAAAACACCTTTATAATTGAAGTGGGGCAATTTTTGACGAAGATATGGCCATTTATTTCAAGGTAGACCCTATTTAATGCTTTCAATATATTTTCTATTTATCGAATATCCCTTAATATCTTTCTTAGATGAGTCGGAAGTCAAATTATTTTAATGAAGTTTTCTTCCAAAGATCGAGTGAGTTCTAAAAACACCTTTATAATTGAAATGGGGCAATTTTTGACGAAGATATGGCCATTTATTTCAAGGTAGACCCTATTTAATGCTTTCCATATATTTTCTATTTATCGAAGAATATCCCTTAATATCTTTCTTAGATGAGTCGGAAGTCAAATTATTTTAATGCAGTTTTGTTCCAAAGATCAAGCGAATTCTAAAAACACCTTTATAATTGAAGTGGGGCAATTTTTGACGAAGATATGGCCATTTATTTCAAGGTAGACCCTATTTAATGCTTTCCATATATTTTCTATTTATCGAAGAATATCCCTTAATATCTTTCTTAGATGAGTCGGAAGTCAAATTATTTTAATTCAGTTTTGTTTCCAAGATCGAGCGAATTCTAAAAACACCTTTATAATTGAAATGGGGCAATTTTTGACGAAGATATGGCCATTTATTTCAAGGTAGACCCTATTTAATGCTTTCCATATATTTTCTATTTATCGAAGAATATCCCTTAATATCTTTCTTAGATGAGGTGGAAGTCAAATTATTTTAATGCAGTTTTGTTCCAAAGATCAAGTGAATTCTAAAAACACCTTTATAATTGAAATGGGGCAATTTTTGACGAAGATATGGCCATTTATTTCAAGGTAGACCCTATTTAATGCTTTCCATATATTTTCTATTTATCGAAGAATATCCCTTAATATCTTTTTTAGATGAGTCGGAAGTCAAATTATTTTAATGCAGTTTTGTTCCAAAGATCAAGTGAATTCTAAAAACACCTTTATAATTGAAATGGGGCAATTTTTGACGAAGATATGGCCATTTATTTCAAGGTAGACCCTATTTAATGCTTTCCATATATTTTCTATTTATCGAAGAATATCCCTTAATATCTTTCTTAGATGAGTCGGAAGTCAAATTATTTTAATGCAGTTTTGTTCCAAAGATCAAGTGAATTCTAAAAACACCTTCATAATTGAAATGGGGCAATTTTAGATGAAGATATGGCCATTTATTTCAAGGTAGACCCTATTTAATGCTTTCCATATATTTTCTATTTATCGAAGAATATCCCTTAATATCTTTCTTAGATGAGTCGGAAGTCAAATTATTTTAATGTAGTTTCGTTCCAAAGATCAACTGAATTCTAAAAACACCTTTATAATTGAAGTGGGGCAATTTTTGACGAAGATATGGCCATTTATTTCAAGGTAGACCCTATTTAATGCTTTCCATATATTTTCTATTTATCGAAGAATATCCCTTAATATCTTTCTTAGATGAGTCGGAAGTCAAACTATTTTAATGCAGTTTTGTTTCAAAGATCAAGCGAATTTTAAAAACACCTTTATAATTGAATTGGGGCAATTTTTGACGAAGATATGGCCATTTATTTCAAGGTAGACCCTATTTAATGCTTTCCATATATTTTCTATTTATCGAATATCCCTTAATATCTTTCTTAGATGAGTCGGAAGTCAAATTATTTTAATGTAGTTTTGTTCCAAAGATCAAGTGAATTCTAAAAACACCTTTATAATTGAAGTGGGGCAATTTTTGACGAAGATATGGCCATTTATTTCAAGGTAGACACTATTTAATGCTTTCCATATATTTTCTATTTATCGAAGAATATCCCTTAATATCTTTCTTAGATGAGTCGGAAGTCAAATTATTTTAATTCAGTTTTGTTCCAAAGATCGAGTGAATTCTAAAAGCACCTTTATAATTGAAATGGGGCAATTTTTGACGAAGATATGGCCATTTATTTCAAGGTTGACCCTATTTAATGCTTTCCATATATTTTCTATTTATCGAAGAATATCCCTTAATATCTTTCTTAGATGAGTCGGAAGTCAAATTATTTTAATGCAGTTTTGTTCCAAAGATCAAGTGAATTCTAAAAACACCTTTATAATTGAAGTGGGGCAATTTTTGACGAAGATATGGCCATTTATTTCAAGGTAGACCCTATTTAATGCTTTCCATATATTTTCTATTTATCGAAGAATATCCCTTAATATCTTTTTTAGATGAGTCGGAAGTCAAACTATTTTAATGCAGTTTTGTTTCAAAGATTAGGCGAATTCTAAAAACACCTTTATAATTGAAATGGGGCAATTTTTGACGAACATATGGCCATTTATTTCAAGGTAGACCCTATTTAATGCTTTCCATATATTTTCTATTTATCGAATATCCCTTAATATCTTTCTTAGATGAGTCGGAAGTCAAATTATTTTAATGCAGTTTTGTTCCAAAGATCGAGTGAATTCTAAAAACACCTTTATAATTGAAATGGGGCAATTTTTGACGAAGATATGGCCATTTATTTCAAGGTAGACCCTATTTAATGCTTTCCATATATTTTCTATTTATCGAAGAATATCCCTTAATATCTTTCTTAGATGAGTCGGAAGTCAAATTATTTTAATGCAGTTTTGTTCCAAAGATCAAGCGATTTCTAAAAACACCTTTATAATTGAAGTGGGGCAATTTTTGACGAAGATATGGCCATTTATTTCAAGGTAGACCCTATTTAATGCTTTCCATATATTTTCTATTTATCGAAGAATATCCCTTAATATCTTTCTTAGATGAGTCGGAAGTCAAATTATTTTAATTCAGTTTTGTTTCAAAGATCGAGCGAATTCTAAAAACACCTTTATAATTGAAATGGGGCAATTTTTGACGTAGATATGGCCATTTATTTCAAGGTAGACCCTATTTAATGCTTTCCATATATTTTCTATTTATCGAAGAATATCCCTTAATATCTTTCTTAGATGAGTTGGAAGTCAAATTATTTTAATGCAGTTTTGTTCCAAAGATCAAGTGAATTCTAAAAACACCTTTATAATTGAAATGGGGCAATTTTTGACGAAGATATGGCCATTTATTTCAAGGTAGACCCTATTTAATGCTTTCCATATATTTTCTATTTATCGAAGAATATCCCTTAATATCTTTTTTAGATGAGTCGGAAGTCAAATTATTTTAATGCAGTTTTGTTCCAAAGATCGATTGAATTCTAAAAACACCTTTATAATTGAAATGGGGCAATTTTAGACGAAGATATGGCCATTTATTTCAAGGTTGACCCTATTTAATGCTTTCCATATATTTTCTATTTATCGAAGAATATCCCTTAATATCTTTTTTAGATGAGTCGGAAGTCAAATTATTTTAATACAGTTTTGTTTCAAAGATAAGGCGAATTCTAAAAATACCTTTATAATTGAAGTGGGGCAATTTTTGACGAAAATATGGCCATTTATTTCAAGGTAGACCCTATTTAATGCTTTCCATATATTTTCTATTTATCGAAGAATATCCCTTAATATCTTTCTTAGATGAGTCGAAAGTCAAATTATTTTAATGCAGTTTTGTTCCAAAGATCGAGTGAATTCTAAAAACACTTTTATAATTGAAATGGGGCAATTTTTGACGAAGATATGGCCATTTATTTCAAGGTTGACCCTATTTAATGCTTTCCATATATTTTGTATTTATCAAAGAATATCCCTTAATATCTTTCTTAGATGAGTCGAAAGTCAAATTATTTTAATGCAGTTTTCTTCCAAAGATCGAGTGAATTCTAAAAACACCTTTATAATTGAAATGGAGCAATTTTTGACGAAGATATGGCCATTTATTTCAAAGTAGACCCTATTTAATGCTTTCCATATATTTTCTATTTATCGAAGAATATCCCTTAATATCTTTTTTAGATGAGTCGGAAGTCAAATTATTTTAATGCAGTTTTGTTTCAAAGATCAAGTGAATTCTAAAAACACCTTTATAATTGAAATGGGGCAATTTTTGACGAAGATATGGCCATTTATTTCAAGTTAGACCCTATTTAATGCTTTCCATATATTTTCTATTTATCGAAGAATATCCCTTAATATCTTTCTTAGATGAGTCGGAAGTCAAATTATTTTAATGCAGTTTTGTTTCAAAGATCAAGTGAATTCTAAAAACACCTTTATAATTGAAATTGGGCAATTTTAGATGAAGATATGGCCATTTATTTCAAGGTAGACCCTATTTAATGCTTTCCATATATTTTCTATTTATCGAAGAATATCCCTTAATATCTTTCTTAGATGAGTCGGAAGTCAAATTATTTTAATGCAGTTTTGTTCCAAAGATCAAGTGAATTCTAAAAACACCTTTATAATTGAAGTGGAGCAATTTTTGACGAAGATATGGCCATTTATTTCAACGTAGACACTATTTAATGCTTTCCATATATTTTCTATTTATCGAAGAATATCCCTTAATATCTTTCTTAGATGAGTCGGAAGTCAAATTATTTTAATGCAGTTTTGTTCCAAAGATTAAGCGAATTCTAAAAGCACCTTTATAATTGAAATGGGGCAATTTTTGACGAAGATATGGCCATTTATTTCAAGGTTGACCCTATTTAATGCTTTCCATATATTTTCTATTTATCGAAGAATATCCCTTAATATCTTTCTTAGATGAGTCGGAAGTCAAATTATTTTAATGCAGTTTTGTTCCAAAGATCAAGTGAATTCTAAAAACACCTTTATAATTGAAGTGGGGCAATTTTTGACGAAGATATGGCTATTTATTTCAAGGTAGACCCTATTTAATGCTTTCCATATATTTTCTATTTATCGAAGAATATCCCTTAATATCTTTTTTAGATGAGTCGGAAGTCAAATTATTTTAATGCAGTTTTGTTTCCAAGATTAAGCGAATTCTAAAAACACCTTTATAATTGAAGTGGGGCAATTTTTGACGAACATATGGCCATTTATTTCAAGGTAGACCCTTTTTAATGCTTTCAATATATTTTCTATTTATCGAATATCCCTTAATATCTTTCTTAGATGAGTCGGAAGTCAAATTATTTTAATGCAGTTTTCTTCCAAAGATCGAGTGAGTTCTAAAAACACCTTTATAATTGAAATGGGGCAATTTTTGACGAAGATATGGCCATTTATTTCAAGGTAGACCCTATTTAATGCTTTCCATATATTTTCTATTTATCGAAGAATATCCCTTAATATCTTTCTTAGATGAGTCGGAAGTCAAATTATTTTAATGCAGTTTTGTTCCAAAGATCAAGCGAATTCTAAAAACACCTTTATAATTGAAGTGGGGCAATTTTTGACGAAGATATGGCCATTTATTTCAAGGTAGACCCTATTTAATGCTTTCCATATATTTTCTATTTATCGAAGAATATCCCTTAATATCTTTCTTAGATGAGTCGGAAGTCAAATTATTTTAATTCAGTTTTGTTTCAAAGATCGAGCGAATTCTAAAAACACCTTTATAATTGAAATGGGGCAATTTTTGACGAAGATATGGCCATTTATTTCAAGGTAGACCCTATTTAATGCTTTCCATATATTTTCTATTTATCGAAGAATATCCCTTAATATCTTTCTTAGATGAGTCGGAAGTCAAATTATTTTAATGCAGTTTTGTTCCAAAGATCAAGTGAATTCTAAAAACACCTTTATAATTGAAATGGGGCAATTTTTGACGAAGATATGGCCATTTATTTCAAGGTAGACCCTATTTAATGCTTTCCATATATTTTCTATTTATCGAAGAATATCCCTTAATATCTTTTTTAGATGAGTCGGAAGTCAAATTATTTTAATGCAGTTTTGTTCCAAAGATCAAGTGAATTCTAAAAACACCTTTATAATTGAAATGGGGCAATTTTTGACGAAGATATGGCCATTTATTTCAAGGTAGACCCTATTTAATGCTTTCCATATATTTTCTATTTATCGAAGAATATCCCTTAATATCTTTCTTAGATGAGTCGAAAGTCAAATTATTTTAATGAAGTTTTGTTCCAAAGATCAAGCGAATTCTAAAAACACCTTTATAATTGAAATTGGGCAATTTTAGATGAAGATATGGCCATTTATTTCAAGGTAGACCCTATTTAATGCTTTCCATATATTTTCTATTTATCGAAGAATATCCCTTAATATCTTTCTTAGATGAGTCGGAAGTCAAATTATTTTAATGTAGTTTCGTTCCAAAGATCAAGTGAATTCTAAAAACACCTTTATAATTGAAATGGGGCAATTTTTGACGAAGATATGGCCATTTATTTCAAGGTAGACACTATTTAATGCTTTCCATATATTTTCTATTTATCGAAGAATATCCCTTAATATCTTTCTTAGATGAGTCGGAAGTCAAATTATTTTAATGCAGTTTTGTTCCAAAGATCAAGCGAATTTTAAAAACACCTTTATAATTGAAATTGGGCAATTTTAGATGAAGATATGGCCATTTATTTCAAGGTAGACCCTATTTAATGCTTTCCATATATTTTCTATTTATCGAATATCCCTGAATATCTTTCTTAGATGAGTCGGAAGTCAAATTATTTTAATGCAGCTTTGTTTCAAAGATTAAGCGAATTCTAAAAACACCTTTATAATTGAAGTGGGGCAATTTTTGACGAAGATATGGCTATTTATTTCAAGGTAGACCCTATTTAATGCTTTCCATATATTTTCTATTTATCGAAGAATATCCCTTAATATCTTTTTTAGATGAGTCGGAAGTCAAATTATTTTAATGCAGTTTTCTTCCAAAGATTAAGCGAATTCTAAAAACACCTTTATAATTGAAGTGGGGCAATTTTTGACGAAGATATGGCCATTTATTTCAAGGTAGACCCTATTTATTGCTTTCCATATATTTTCTATTTGTCGAAGAATATCCCTTCATATCTTTCTTAGATGAGTCGGAAGTCAAATTATTTTAATGCAGTTTTGTTTCAAAGATTAAGCGAATTCTAAAAACACCTTTATAATTGAAGTGGGGCAATTTTTGACGAAGATATGGCCATTTATTTCAAGGTAGACCCTATTTAATGCTTTCCATATATTTTCTATTTACCAAATATCCCTTAATATCTTTCTTAGATGAGTCGGAACTCAAATTATTTTAATGCAGTTTTCTTCCAAAGATCGAGTGAATTCTAAAAACACCTTTATAATTGAAATGGGGCAATTTTTGACGAAGATATGGCCATTTATTTCAAGGTAGACCCTATTTAATGCTTTCCATATATTTTCTATTTATCGAAGAATATCCCTTAATATCTTTTTTAGATAAGTCGGAAGTCAAATTATTTTAATGCAGTTTTGTTTCAAAGATTAAGCGAATTCTAAAAACACCTTTATAATTGAAGTGGGGCAACTTTTGACGAAGATATGGCTATTTATTTCAAGGTAGACCCTATTTAATGCTTTCCATATATTTTCTATTTATCGCAGAATATCCCTTAATATCTTTTTTAGATGGGTCGGAAGTCAAATTATTTTAATGCAGTTTTGTTCCAAAGATCAAGTGAGTTCTAAAAACACCTTTATAATTGAAATGGGGCAATTTTTGACGAAGATATGGCCATTTATTTCAAGGTAGACCCTATTTAATGCTTTCCATATATTTTCTATTTATCGAAGAATATCCCTTAATATCTTTCTTAGATGAGTCGGAAGTCAAATTACTTTAATGCAGTTTTGTTCCAAAGATCAAGCGAATTTTAAAAACACCTTTATAATTGAAATTGGGCAATTTTAGATGAAGATATGGCCATTTATTTCAAGGTAGACCCTATTTAATGCTTTCCATATATTTTCTATTTATCGAAGAATATCCCTTAATATCTTTTTTAGATGAGTCGGAAGTCAAATTATTTTAATGTAGTTTTGTTCCAAAGATCAAGTGAATTCTAAAAACACCTTTATAATTGAAGTGGGGCAATTTTTGACGAAGATATGGCCATTTATTTCAAGGTAGACACTATTTAATGCTTTCCATATATTTTCTATTTATCGAAGAATATCCCTTAATATCTTTCTTAGATGAGTCGAAAGTCAAATTATTTTAATGCAGTTTTGTTCCAAAGATCGAGTGAATTCTAAAAACACTTTTATAATTGAAATGGGGCAATTTTTGACGAAGATATGGCCATTTATTTCAAGGTTGACCCTATTTAATGCTTTCCATATATTTTGTATTTATCAAAGAATATCCCTTAATATCTTTCTTAGATGAGTCGAAAGTCAAATTATTTTAATGCAGTTTTCTTCCAAAGATCGAGTGAATTCTAAAAACACCTTTATAATTGAAATGGAGCAATTTTTGACGAAGATATGGCCATTTATTTCAAAGTAGACCCTATTTAATGCTTTCCATATATTTTCTATTTATCGAAGAATATCCCTTAATATCTTTTTTAGATGAGTCGGAAGTCAAATTATTTTAATGCAGTTTTGTTTCAAAGATCAAGTGAATTCTAAAAACACCTTTATAATTGAAATGGGGCAATTTTTGACGAAGATATGGCCATTTATTTCAAGGTAGACCCTATTTAATGCTTTCCATATATTTTCTATTTATCGAAGAATATCCCTTAATATCTTTCTTAGATGAGTCGGAAGTCAAATTACTTTAATGCAGTTTTGTTCCAAAGATCAAGCGAATTTTAAAAACACCTTTATAATTGAAATTGGGCAATTTTAGATGAAGATATGGCCATTTATTTCAAGGTAGACCCTATTTAATGCTTTCCATATATTTTCTATTTATCGAAGAATATCCCTTAATATCTTTTTTAGATGAGTCGGAAGTCAAATTATTTTAATGTAGTTTTGTTCCAAAGATCAAGTGAATTCTAAAAACACCTTTATAATTGAAGTGGGGCAATTTTTGACGAAGATATGGCCATTTATTTCAAGGTAGACACTATTTAATGCTTTCCATATATTTTCTATTTATCGAAGAATATCCCTTAATATCTTTCTTAGATGAGTCGAAAGTCAAATTATTTTAATGCAGTTTTGTTCCAAAGATCGAGTGAATTCTAAAAACACTTTTATAATTGAAATGGGGCAATTTTTGACGAAGATATGGCCATTTATTTCAAGGTTGACCCTATTTAATGCTTTCCATATATTTTGTATTTATCAAAGAATATCCCTTAATATCTTTCTTAGATGAGTCGAAAGTCAAATTATTTTAATGCAGTTTTCTTCCAAAGATCGAGTGAATTCTAAAAACACCTTTATAATTGAAATGGAGCAATTTTTGACGAAGATATGGCCATTTATTTCAAAGTAGACCCTATTTAATGCTTTCCATATATTTTCTATTTATCGAAGAATATCCCTTAATATCTTTTTTAGATGAGTCGGAAGTCAAATTATTTTAATGCAGTTTTGTTTCAAAGATCAAGTGAATTCTAAAAACACCTTTATAATTGAAATGGGGCAATTTTTGACGAAGATATGGCCATTTATTTCAAGTTAGACCCTATTTAATGCTTTCCATATATTTTCTATTTATCGAAGAATATCCCTTAATATCTTTCTTAGATGAGTCGGAAGTCAAATTATTTTAATGCAGTTTTGTTCCAAAGATCAAGCGAATTCTAAAAGCACCTTTATAATTGAAATTGGGCAATTTTAGATGAAGATATGGCCATTTATTTCAAGGTAGACCCTATTTAATGCTTTCCATATATTTTCTATTTATCGAAGAATATCCCTTAATATCTTTTTTAGATGAGTCGGAAGTCAAATTATTTTAATGCAGTTTTGTTCCAAAGATCAAGTGAATTCTAAAAACACCTTTATAATTGAAGTGGGGCAATTTTTGACGAAGATATGGCCATTTATTTCAAGGTAGACACTATTTAATGCTTTCCATATATTTTCTATTTATCGAAGAATATCCCTTAATATCTTTCTTAGATGAGTCGGAAGTCAAATTATTTTAATGCAGTTTTGTTCCAAAGATCGAGTGAATTCTAAAAGCACCTTTATAATTGAAATGGGGCAATTTTTGACGAAGATATGGCCATTTATTTCAAGGTTGACCCTATTTAATGCTTTCCATATATTTTCTATTTATCGAAGAATATCCCTTAATATCTTTCTTAGATGAGTCGGAAGTCAAATTATTTTAATGCAGTTTTGTTCCAAAGTTCAAGTGAATTCTAAAAACACCTTTATAATTGAAGTGGGGCAATTTTTGACGAAGATATGGTTATTTATTTCAAGGTAGACCCTATTTAATGCTTTCCATATATTTTCTATTTATCGAAGAATATCCCTTAATATCTTTTTTAGATGAGTCGGAAGTCAAATTATTTTAATGCAGTTTTGTTTCAAAGATTAAGCGAATTCTAAAAACACCTTTATAATTGAAGTGGGGCAATTTTTGACGAACATATGGCCATTTATTTCAAGGTAGACCCTATTTAATGCTTTCAATATATTTTCTATTTATCGAATATCCCTTAATATCTTTCTTAGATGAGTCGGAAGTCAAATTATTTTAATGCAGTTTTGTTCCAAAGATCAAGCGAATTCCAAAAACACCTTTATAATTGAAGTGGGGCAATTTTTGACGAAGATATGGCCATTTATTTCAAGGTAGACCCTATTTAATGCTTTCCATATATTTTCTATTTATCGAAGAATATCCCTTAATATCTTTTTTAGATGAGTCGGAAGTCAAATTATTTTAATGCAGTTTTGTTCCAAAGATCGATTGAATTCTAAAAACACCTTTATAATTGAAATGGGGCAATTTTTGACGAAGATATGGCCATTTATTTCAAGGTAGACCCTATTTAATGCTTTCCATATATTTTCTATTTATCGAAGAATATCCCTTAATATCTTTCTTAGATGAGTCGGAAGTCAAATTATTTTAATGCAGTTTTGTTCCAAAGATCGATTGAATTCTAAAAACACCTTTATAATTGAAATGGGGCAATTTTTGACGAAGATATGGCCATTTATTTCAAGGTAGACCCTATTTAATGCTTTCCATATATTTTCTATTTATCGAAGAATATCCCTTAATATCTTTTTTAGATGAGTCGGAAGTCAAATTATTTTAATACAGTTTTGTTTCAAAGATTAGGCGAATTCTAAAAATACCTTTATAATTGAAGTGGGGCAATTTTTGACGAAAATATGGCCATTTATTTCAAGGTAGACCCTATTTAATGCTTTCCATATATTTTCTATTTATCGAATATCCCTGAATATCTTTCTTAGATGAGTCGGAAGTCAAATTATTTTAATGCAGTTTTCTTTCAAAGATCGAGTGAATTCAAAAAACACCTTTATAATTGAAATGGGGCAATTTTTGACGAAGATATGGCCATTTATTTCAAGGTAGACCCTATTTAATGCTTTCCATATATTTTCTATTTATCGAAGAATATCCCTTAATATCTTTCTTAGATGAGTCGGAAGTCAAATTATTTTAATGCAGTTTTGTTTCAGAGATTATGCGAATTCTAAAAACACCTTTATAATTGAAGTGGGGCAATTTTTGACGAAGATATGGCAATTTATTTCAAGGTAGACCCTATTTAATGCTTTCCATATATTTTCTATTTATCGAAGAATATCCCTTAATATCTTTTTTAGATGAGTCGGAAGTCAAATTATTTTAATGCAGTTTTGTTCCAAAGATCAAGTGAATTCTAAAAACACCTTTATAATTGAAATGGGGCAATTTTTGACGAAGATATGGCCATTTATTTCAAGGTAGACCCTATTTAATGCTTTCCATATATTTTCTATTTATCGAAGAATATCCCTTAATATCTTTCTTAGATGAGTCGGAAGTCAAATTATTTTAATGCAGTTTTGTTCCAAAGATCAAGCGAATTCTAAAAACACCTTTATAATTGAAATTGGGCAATTTTAGATGAAGATATGGCCATTTATTTCAAGGTAGACCCTATTTAATGCTTTCCATATATTTTCTATTTATCGAAGAATATCCCTTAATATCTTTTTTAGATGAGTCGGAAGTCAAATTATTTTAATGTAGTTTCGTTCCAAAGATCAAGTGAATTCTAAAAACACCTTTATAATTGAAGTGGGGCAATTTTTGACGAAGATATGGCCATTTATTTCAAGGTAGACACTATTTAATGCTTTCCATATATTTTCTATTTATCGAAGAATATCCCTTAATATCTTTCTTAGATGAGTCGGAAGTCAAATTATTTTAATGCAGTTTTGTTCCAAAGATCGAGTGAATTCTAAAAACACCTTTATAATTGAAATGGGGCAATTTTTGACGAAGATATGGCCATTTATTTCAAGGTAGACCCTATTTAATGCTTTCCATATATTTTCTATTTATCGAAGAATATCCCTTAATATCTTTCTTAGATGAGTCGGAAGTCAAATTATTTTAATGCAGTTTTGTTTCAAAGATCAAGTGAATTCTAAAAACACCTTTATAATTGAAATGGGGCTATTTTTGACGAAGATATGGCCATTTATTTCAAGGTAGACCCTATTTAAAGCTTTCCATATATTTTCTATTTATCGAAGAATATCCCTTAATATCTTTCTTAGATGAGCCGGAAGACAAATTATTTTAATGCAGTTTTGTTCCAAAGATCAAGTGAATTCGAAAAACACCTTTATAATTGAAGTGGGGCAATTTTTGACGAAGATATGGCCATTTATTTCAAGGTAGACCCTATTTAATGCTTTCCATATATTTTCTATTTATCGAAGAATATCCCTTAATATCTTTCTTAGATGAGTCGGAAGTCAAATTATTTTAATTCAGTTTTGTTTCAAAGATCGAGCGAATTCTAAAAACACCTGTATAATTGAAATGGGGCAATTTTTGACGAAGATATGGCCATTTATTTCAAGGTAGACCCTATTTAATGCTTTCCATATATTTTCTATTTATCGAAGAATATCCCTTAATATCTTTTTTAGATGAGTCGGAAGTCAAATTATTTTAATGCAGTTTTGTTCCAAAGATCAAGTGAATTCTAAAAACACCTTTATAATTGAAGTGGGGCAATTTTTGACGAAGATATGGCCATTTATTTCAAGGTAGACACTATTTAATGCTTTCCATATATTTTCTATTTATCGAAGAATATCCCTTAATATCTTTCTTAGATGAGTCGGAAGTCAAATTATTTTAATGCAGTTTTGTTCCAAAGATCGAGTGAATTCTAAAAGCACCTTTATAATTGAAATGGGGCAATTTTTGACGAAGATATGGCCATTTATTTCAAGGTTGACCCTATTTAATGCTTTCCATATATTTTCTATTTATCGAAGAATATCCCTTAATATCTTTCTTAGATGAGTCGGAAGTCAAATTATTTTAATGCAGTTTTGTTCCAAAGTTCAAGTGAATTCTAAAAACACCTTTATAATTGAAGTGGGGCAATTTTTGACGAAGATATGGCTATTTATTTCAAGGTAGACCCTATTTAATGCTTTCCATATATTTTCTATTTATCGAAGAATATCCCTTAATATCTTTTTTAGATGAGTCGGAAGTCAAATTATTTTAATGCAGTTTTGTTTCAAAGATTAAGCGAATTCTAAAAACACCTTTATAATTGAAGTGGGGCAATTTTTGACGAACATATGGCCATTTATTTCAAGGTAGACCCTATTTAATGCTTTCCATATATTTTCTATTTATCGAAGAATATCCCTTAATATCTTTTTTAGATGAGTCGGAAGTCAAATTATTTTAATGCAGTTTTGTTTCAAAGATTAAGCGAATTCTAAAAACACCTTTATAATTGAAGTGGGGCAATTTTTGACGAAGATATGGCTATTTATTTCAAGGTAGACCCTATTTAATGCTTTCCATATATTTTCTATTTATCGAAGAATATCCCTTAATATCTTTTTTAGATGAGTCGGAAGTCAAATTATTTTAATGCAGTTTTGTTCCAAAGATCGATTGAATTCTAAAAACACCTTTATAATTGAAATGGGGCAATTTTTGACGAAGATATGGCCATTTATTTCAAGGTAGACCCTATTTAATGCTTTCCATATATTTTCTATTTATCGAAGAATATCCCTTAATATCTTTCTTAGAAGAGTCGGAAGTCAAATTATTTTAATGCAGTTTTGTTTCAAAGATTAAGCGAATTCTAAAAACACCTTTATAATTGAAATGGGGCAATTTTTGACGAAGATATGGCCATTTATTTCAAGGTAGACCCTATTTAATGCTTTCCATATATTTTCTATTTATCGAAGAATATCCCTTAATATCTTTCTTAGATGAGTCGGAAGTCAAATTATTTTAATGCAGTTTTGTTCCCAAGATCGAGCGAATTCTAAAAACACCTTTATAATTGAAATGGGGCAATTTTTGACGAAAATATGGCCATTTATTTCAAGGTAGACCCTATTTAATGCTTTCCATATATTTTCTATTTATCGAATATCCCTGAATATCTTTCTTAGATGAGTCGGAAGTCAAATTATTTTAATGCAGTTTTGTTTCAAAGATTAAGCGAATTCTAAAAACACCTTTATAATTGAAATGGGGCAATTTTTGACGAAGATATGGCCATTTATTTCAAGGTAGACCCTATTTAATGCTTTCCATATATTTTCTATTTATCGAAGAATATCCCTTAATATCTTTCTTAGATGAGTCGGAAGTCAAATTATTTTAATGCAGTTTTGTTCCAAAGATCGAGTGAATTCTAAAAACACCTTTATAATTGAAATGGGGCAATTTTTGACGAAGATATGGCCATTTATTTCAAGGTAGACCCTATTTAATGCTTTCCATATATTTTCTATTTATCGAAGAATATCCCTTAATATCTTTCTTAGATGAGTCGGAAGTCAAATTATTTTAATGCAGTTTTCTTTCAAAGATCAAGTGAATTCTAAAAACACCTTTATAATTGAAATGGGGCTATTTTTGACGAAGATATGGCCATTTATTTCAAGGTAGACCCTATTTAATGCTTTCCATATATTTTCTATTAATCGAAGAATATCCCTTAATATCTTTCTTAGATGAGTCGGAAGACAAATTATTTTAATGCAGTTTTGTTCCAAAGATCAAGTGAATTCGAAAAACACCTTTATAATTGAAGTGGGGCAATTTTTGACGAAGATATGGCCATTTATTTCAAGGTAGACCCTATTTAATGCTTTCCATATATTTTCTATTTATCGAAGAATATCCCTTAATATCTTTCTTAGATGAGTCGGAAGTCAAATTATTTTAATGCAGTTTTGTTCCAAAGATCAAGTGAATTCTAAAAACACCTGTATAATTGAAATGGGGCAATTTTTGACGAAGATATGCCCATTTATTTCAAGGTAGACCCTATTTAATGCTTTCCATATATTTTCTATTTATCGAAGAATATCCCTTAATATCTTTCTTAGATGAGTCGGAAGTCAAATTATTTTAATGCAGTTTTGTTTCAAAGATCAAGTGAATTCTAAAAACACCTTTATAATTGAAATGGGGCAATTTTTGACGAAGATATGGCCATTTATTTCAAGGTAGACACTATTTAATGCTTTCCATATATTTTCTATTTATCGAAGAATATCCCTTAATATCTTTCTTAGATGAGTCGGAAGTCAAATTATTTTAATGCAGTTTTGTTCCAAAGATCGAGTGAATTCTAAAAGCACCTTTATAATTGAAATGGGGCAATTTTTGACGAAGATATGGCCATTTATTTCAAGGTTGACCCTATTTAATGCTTTCCATATATTTTCTATTTATCGAAGAATATCCCTTAATATCTTTCTTAGATGAGTCGGAAGTCAAATTATTTTAATGCAGTTTTGTTCCAAAGTTCAAGTGAATTCTAAAAACACCTTTATAATTGAAGTGGGGCAATTTTTGACGAAGATATGGCTATTTATTTCAAGGTAGACCCTATTTAATGCTTTCCATATATTTTCTATTTATCGAAGAATATCCCTTAATATCTTTTTTAGATGAGTCGGAAGTCAAATTATTTTAATGCAGTTTTGTTTCAAAGATTAAGCGAATTCTAAAAACACCTTTATAATTGAAGTGGGGCAATTTTTGACGAACATATGGCCATTTATTTCAAGGTAGACCCTATTTAATGCTTTCCATATATTTTCTATTTATCGAAGAATATCCCTTAATATCTTTTTTAGATGAGTCGGAAGTCAAATTATTTTAATGCAGTTTTGTTTCAAAGATTAAGCGAATTCTAAAAACACCTTTATAATTGAAGTGGGGCAATTTTTGACGAAGATATGGCTATTTATTTCAAGGTAGACCCTATTTAATGCTTTCCATATATTTTCTATTTATCGAAGAATATCCCTTAATATCTTTTTTAGATGAGTCGGAAGTCAAATTATTTTAATGCAGTTTTGTTCCAAAGATCGATTGAATTCTAAAAACACCTTTATAATTGAAATGGGGCAATTTTTGACGAAGATATGGCCATTTATTTCAAGGTAGACCCTATTTAATGCTTTCCATATATTTTCTATTTATCGAAGAATATCCCTTAATATCTTTCTTAGAAGAGTCGGAAGTCAAATTATTTTAATGCAGTTTTGTTTCAAAGATTAAGCGAATTCTAAAAACACCTTTATAATTGAAGTGGGGCAATTTTTGACGAAGATATGGCTATTTATTTCAAGGTAGACCCTATTTAATGCTTTCCATATATTTTCTATTTATCGAAGAATATCCCTTAATATCTTTCTTAGAAGAGTCGGAAGTCAAATTATTTTAATGCAGTTTTGTTCCAAAGATCAAGTGAATTCTAAAAACACCTTTATAATTGAAGTGGGGCAATTTTTGACGAAAATATGGCCATTTATTTCAAGGTAGACCCTATTTAATGCTTTTCATATATTTTCTATTTATCGAATATCCCTTAATATCTTTCTTAGATGAGTCGGAAGTCAAATTATTTTAATGCAGTTTTGTTTCAAAGATTAAGCGAATTCTAAAAACACCTTTATAATTGAAATGGGGCAATTTTTGACGAAGATATGGCCATTTATTTCAAGGTAGACCCTATTTAATGCTTTCCATATATTTTCTATTTATCGAAGAATATCCCTTAATATCTTTCTTAGATGAGTCGGAAGTCAAATTATTTTAATGCAGTTTCGTTCCAAAGATCGAGTGAATTCTAAAAACACCTTTATAATTAAAATGGGGCAATTTTTGACGCAGATATGGCCATTTATTTCAAGGTAGACCCTATTTAATGCTTTCAATATATTTTCTATTTATCGAATATCCCTTAATATCTTTCTTAGATGAGTCGGAAGTCAAATTATTTTAATGCAGTTTTCTTCCAAAGATCGAGTGAATTCTAAAAACACCTTTATAATTGAAGTGGGGCAATTTTTGACGAAGATATGGCCATTTATTTCAAGGTAGACCCTATTTAATGCTTTCCATATATTTTCTATTTATCGAAGAATATCCCTTAATATCTTTCTTAGATGAGTCGGAAGTCAAATTATTTTAATGCAGTTTTGTTCCAAAGATCAAGTGAATTCTAAAAACACCTTTATAATTGAAATGGGGCAATTTTTGACGAAGATATGGCCATTTATTTCAAGGTAGACCCTATTTAATGCTTTCCATATATTTTCTATTTATCGAAGAATATCCCTTAATATCTTTCTTAGATGAGTCGGAAGTCAAATTATTTTAATGCAGTTTTGTTTCAAAGATTAAGCGAATTCTAAAAACACCTTTATAGTGTAAATGGGGCAATTTTTGACGAAGATATGGCCATTTATTTCAAGGTAGACCCTATTTAATGCTTTCCATATATTTTCTATTTATCGAAGAATATCCCTTAATATCTTTCTTAGAAGAGTCGGAAGTCAAATTATTTTAATGCAGTTTTGTTCCAAAGATCAAGTGAATTCTAAAAACACCTTTATAATTGAAGTGGGGCAATTTTTGACGAAAATATGGCCATTTATTTCAAGGTAGACCCTATTTAATGCTTTCCATATATTTTCTATTTATCGAATATCCCTGAATATCTTTCTTAGATGAGTCGGAAGTCAAATTATTTTAATGCAGTTTTGTTTCAAAGATTAAGCGAATTCTAAAAACACCTTTATAATTGAAGTGGGGCAATTTTTGACGAAGATATGGCTATTTATTTCAAGGTAGACCCTATTTAATGCTTTCCATATATTTTCTATTTATCGAAGAATATCCCTTAATATCTTTTTTAGATGAGTCGGAAGTCAAATTATTTTAATGCAGTTTTGTTCCAAAGATCAAGTGAATTCTAAAAGCACCTTTATAATTGAAATGGGGCAATTTTTGACGAAGATATGGCCATTTATTTCAAGGTAGACCATATTTAATGCTTTCCATATATTTTCTATTTATCGAAGAATATCCCTTAATATCTTTTTTAGATGAGTCGGAAGTCAAATTATTTTAATGCAGTTTTGTTTCAAAGATTAAGCGAATTCTAAAAACACCTTTATAGTGTAAATGGGGCAATTTTTGACGAAGATATGGCCATTTATTTCAAGGTAGACCCTATTTAATGCTTTCCATATATTTTGTATTTATCGAAGAATATCCCTTAATATCTTTCTTAGAAGAGTCGGAAGTCAAATTATTTTAATGCAGTTTTGTTCCAAAGATCAAGTGAATTCTAAAAACACCTTTATAATTGAAGTGGGGCAATTTTTGACGAAAATATGGCCATTTATTTCAAGGTAGACCCTATTTAATGCTTTCCATATATTTTCTATTTATCGAATATCCCTGAATATCTTTCTTAGATGAGTCGGAAGTCAAATTATTTTAATGCAGTTTTGTTTCAAAGATTAAGCGAATTCTAAAACACCTTTATAATTGAAGTGGGGCAATTTTTGACGAAGATATGGCCATTTATTTCAAGGTAGACCCTATTTAATGCTTTCCATATATTTTCTATTTATCGAAGAATATCCCTTAATATCTTTTTTAGATGAGTCGGAAGTCAAATTATTTTAATGCAGTTTTGTTCCAAAGATCAAGTGAATTCTAAAAGCACCTTTATAATTGAAATGGGGCAATTTTTGACGAAGATATGGCCATTTATTTCAAGGTAGACCCTATTTAATGCTTTCCATATATTTTCTATTTATCGAAGAATATCCCTTAATATCTTTCTTAGATGAGTTGGAAGTCAAATTATTTTAATGCAGTTTTGTTCCAAAGATCAAGCGAATTCTAAAAACACCTTTATAATTGAAATTGGGCAATTTTAGATGAAGATATGGCCATTTATTTCAAGGTAGACCCTATTAAATGCTTTCCATATATTTTCTATTTATCGAAGAATATCCCTTAATATCTTTCTTAGATGAGTCGGAAGTCAAATTATTTTAATGTAGTTTCGTTCCAAAGATCAAGTGAATTCTAAAAACACCTTTATAATTGAAGTGGGGCAATTTTTGACGAAGATATGGCCATTTATTTCAAGGTAGACACTATTTAATGCTTTCCATATATTTTCTATTTATCGAAGAATATCCCTTAATATCTTTCTTAGATGAGTCGGAAGTCAAATTATTTTAATGCAGTTTTGTTCCGAAGATCGAGTGAATTCTAAAAACACCTTTATAATTGAAATGGGGCAATTTTTGACGAAGATATGGCCATTTATTTCAAGGTAGACCCTATTTAATGCTTTCCATATATTTTCTATTTATCGAAGAATATCCCTTAATATCTTTCTTAGATGAGTCGAAAGTCAAATTATTTTAATGCAGTTTTGTTCCAAAGATCGAGTGAATTCTAAAAACACCTTTATAATTGAAATGGGGCTATTTTTGACGAAGATATGGCCATTTATTTCAAGGTAGACCCTATTTAAAGCTTTCCATATATTTTCTATTTATCGAAGAATATCCCTTAATATCTTTCTTAGATGAGTCGGAAGACAAATTATTTTAATGCAGTTTTGTTCCAAAGATCAAGTGAATTCGAAAAACACCTTTATAATTGAAGTGGGGCAATTTTTGACGCAGATATGGCCATTTATTTCAAGGTAGACCCTATTTAATGCTTTCCATATATTTTCTATTTATCGAACAATATCCCTTAATATCTTTCTTAGACGAGTCGGAAGTCAAATTATTTTAATGCAGTTTTGTTCCAAAGATCAAGTGAATTCTAAAAACACCTTTATAATTGAAATGGGGCAATTTTTGACGAAGATATGGCCATTTATTTCAAGGTAGACACTATTTAATGCTTTCCATATATTTTCTATTTATCGAATATCCCTTAATATCTTTCTTAGATGAGTCGGAAGTCAAATTATTTTAATGCAGTTTTCTTTTAAAGATTGAGTGAATTCTAAAAACACCTTTATAATTGAAATGGGGCAATTTTTGACGAAGATATGGCCATTTATTTCAAGGTAGACCCTATTTAATGCTTTCCATATATTTTCTATTTATCGAAGAATATCCCTTAATATCTTTTTTAGATGAGTCGGAAGTCAAATTATTTTAATGTAGTTTCGTTCCA
>NW_025063393.1:0-2902 GCF_018153295.1 Drosophila grimshawi
AAGAAAGATATTAAGGGATATTCTTCGATTAATAGAAAATATATGGCAAACATTGAATAGGTCAACCTTGAAATAAATGGCCATATCTTCGTCAAAAATTGTCATATTTCAAATATAAAGGTATTTTTAGAATTTACTTGATCTTTGGAACAAAACTGCATTAAAATAATTTGACTTCCGACTCATCTAAGAAAGATATTAAGGGATATTCTTCGATTAATAGAAAATATATGGCAAACATTGAATAGGTCAACCTTGAAATAAATGGCCATATCTTCGTCTAAAATTGCCATATTTCAAATATAAAGGTATTTTTAGAATTTACTCGATCTTTGGAACAAAACTGCATTAAAATAATTTGACTTCCGACTCATCTAAGAAAGATATTAAAGGGATATTCTTCGATTAATAGAAAATATATGGCAAACATTGAATACGTCAACCTTGAAATAAACGGCCATATCTTCGTCAAAATGGCCATATTTCAAATATAAAGTATTTTTAGAATTTACTCGATCTTTGAACAAAACTGCATTAAAATAATTTGACTTCCGACTCATCTAAGAAAGATATTAAGGGATATTCTTCGATTAATAGAAAATATATGGCAAACATTGAATAGGTCAACCTTGAAATAAATGGCCATATCTTCGTCTAAAATTGCCATATTTCAAATATAAAGGTATTTTTAGAATTTACTCGATCTTTGGAACAAAACTGCATTAAAATAATTTGACTTCCGACTCATCTAAGAAAGATATTAAGGGATATTCTTCGATTAATAGAAAATATATGGCAAACATTGAATAGGTCAACCTTGAAATAAATGGCCATATCTTCGTCAAAAATTGCCATATTTCAAATATAAAGGTATTTTTAGAATTTACTCGATCTTTGGAACAAAACTGCATTAAAATAATTTGACTTCCGACTCATCTAAGAAAGATATTAAGGGATATTCTTCGATTAATAGAAAATATATGGCAAACATTGAATAGGTCAACCTTGAAATAAATGGCCATATCTTCGTCAAAAATGGTCATATTTCAAATATAAAGGTATTTTTAGAATTTACTCGATCTTTGGAACAAAACTGCATTAAAATAATTTGACTTCCGACTCATCTAAGAAAGATATTAAGGGATATTCTTCGATTAATAGAAAATATATGGCAAACATTGAATAGGTCAACCTTGAAATAAATGGCCATATCTTCGTCAAAAATGGTCATATTTCAAATATAAAGGTATTTTTAGAATTTACTCGATCTTTGGAACAAAACTGCATTAAAATAATTTGACTTCCGACTCATCTAAGAAAGATATTAAGGGATATTCTTCGATTAATAGAAAATATATGGCAAACATTGAATAGGTCTACCCTGAAATAAACGGCCATATCTTCGTCTAAAATTGCCATATTTCAAATATAAAGGTATTTTTAGAATTTACTCGATCTTTGGAACAAAACTGCATTAAAATAATTTGACTTCCGACTCATCTAAGAAAGATATTAAGGGATATTCTTCGATTAATAGAAAATATATGGCAAACATTGAATAGGTCAACCTTGAAATAAATGGCCATATCTTCGTCAAAAATTGCCATATTTCAAATATAAAGGTATTTTTAGAATTTACTCGATCTTTGGAACAAAACTGCATTAAAATAATTTGACTTCCGACTCATCTAAGAAAGATATTAAGGGATATTCTTCGATTAATAGAAAATATATGGCAAACATTGAATAGGTCAACCTTGAAATAAATGGCCATATCTTCGTCTAAAATTGCCATATTTCAAATATAAAGGTATTTTTAGAATTTACTCGATCTTTAAATATAAAGGTATTTTTAGAATTTACTCGATCTTTGGAACAAAACTGCATTAAAATAATTTGACTTCCGACTCATCTAAGAAAGATATTAAGGGATATTCTTCGATTAATAGAAAATATATGGCAAACATTGAATAGGTCAACCTTGAAATAAACGGCCATATCTTCGTCAAAAATTGCCATATTTCAAATATAAAGGTATTTTTAGAATTTACTCGATCTTTGGAACAAAACTGCATTAAAATAATTGACTTCCGACTCATCTAAGAAAGATATTAAGGGATATTCTTCGATTAATAGAAAATATATGGCAAACATTGAATAGGTCAACCTTGAAAATAAATGGCCATATCTTCGTCTAAAATTGCCATATTTCAAATATAAAGGTATTTTTAGAATTTACTCGATCTTTGGAACAAAACTGCATTAAAATAATTTGACTTCCGACTCATCTAAGAAAGATATTAAGGGATATTCTTCGATTAATAGAAAATATATGGCAAACATTGAATAGGGTCTACCCTGAAATAAACGGCCATATCTTCGTCAAAAATTGCCATATTTCAAATGTAAATGTATTTTTAGAATTGACACAATCCTTGGAACAAAACTGCCATAAAATAATTTGACTTCCGACTCATCTAAGAAAAGATACTAAGGGATATTCTTCGATAATAGAAAATATATGGCAAAACATTGAATAGGTCAACCTTGAAAATAAATGGCCATATCCTTCGTCAAAAATTTGCCATATTTCAAATATAAAGGTATTTTTAGAATTTACTCGATCTTTGGAACAAAACTGCATTAAAATAATTTGACTTCCGACTCATCTAAGAAAGATATTAAGGGATATTCTTCGATTAATAGAAAATATATGGCAAACATTGAATAGGTCAACCTTGAAATAAATGGCCATATCTTCGTCAAAAATTGCCATATTTCAAATATAAAGGTATTTTTAGAATTTACTCGATCTTTGGAACAAAACTGCATTAAAATAATTTGACTTCCGACTCATCTAAGAAAGATATTAAGGGATATTCTTCGATTAATAGAAAATATA
>NW_025063394.1:0-43866 GCF_018153295.1 Drosophila grimshawi
AAAAACACCTTTATAATTGAAATGGGGCAATTTTTGACGAAGATATGGCCATTTATTTCAAGGTAGACCCTATTTAATGCTTTCCATATATTTTCTGTTAATCAAGAATATCCCTTAATATCTTTCTTAGATGAGTCGAAAGTCAAATTATTTTAATGCAGTTTTGTTCCAAAGATCGAGTGAATTCTAAAAACACCTTTATAATTGAAATGGGGCAATTTTTGACGAAGATATGGCCATTTATTTCAAGGTTGACCCTATTTAATGCTTTCCATATATTTTCTATTTATCGAAGAATATCCCTTAATATCTTTCTTAGATGAGTCGGATGTCAAATTATTTTAATGCAGTTTTGTTCCAAAGATTGAGTGAATTCTAAAAACACCTTTACAATTGAAATGGGGCAATTTTGGACGAAGATATGGCCATTTATTTCAAGGTAGACCCTATTTAATGCTTTCCATATATTTTCTATTTATCGAAGATTATCCCTTAATATCTTTCTTAGATGAGTCGGAAGTCAAATTATTTTAATGCAGTTTTGTTTCGAAGATTGAGTGAATTCTAAAAACACCTTTATAATTGAAATGGGGCAATTTTTGACGAAGATATGGCCATTTATTTCAAGGTAGACCCTATTTCATGCTTTCCATATATTTTCTATTTATCGAAGAATATCCCTTAATATCTTTCTTAGATGAGTCGGAAGTCAAATTATTTTAATGCAGTTTTGTTTCGAAGATTGAGTGAATTCTAAAAACACCTTTATAATTGAAATGGGGCAATTGTTGACGAAGATATGGCCATTTATTTCAAGGTAGACCCTATTTAATGCTTTCCATATATTTTCTATTTATCGAAGAATATCCCTTAATATCTTTCTTAGATGAGTCGGAAGTCAAATTATTTTAATGCAGTTTTGTTCCAAAGATCGAGAGAATTCTAAAAACATCTTTATAATTGAAATGGGGCAATTTTTGACGAAGATATGGCAATTTATTTCAAGGTTGACCCTATTTAATGCTTTCCATATATTTTCTATTTATCGAAGAATATCCCTTAATATCTTTCTTAGATGAGTCGGAAGTCAAATTATTTTAATGCAGTTTTGTTCCAAAGATTGAGTGAATTCTAAAAACACCATTATAATTGAAATGGGGCAATTTTTGACGAAGATATGGCCATTTATTTCAAGGTAGACCCTATTTAATGCTTTCCATATATTTTCTATTTATCGAAGATTATCCCTTAATATCTTTCATAGATGAGTCGGAAGTCAAATTATTTTAATGCAGTTTTGTTTCGAAGATTGAGTGAATTCTAAAAACACCTTTATGATTGAAATGGGGCAATTTTTGACGAAGATATGGCCATTTATTTCAAGGTAGACCCTATTTAATGCTTTCCATATATTTTCTATTTATCGAAGAATATCCCTTAATATCTTTCTTAGATGAGTCGGAAGTCAAATTATTTTAATGCAGTTTTGTTCCAAAGATTGAGTGAATTCTAAAAACACCTTTATAATTGATACGGGGCAATTTTTGACGAAGATATGGCCATTTATTTCAAGGTAGACCCTATTTAATGCTTTCCATATATTTTCTGTTAATCAAGAATATCCCTTAATATCTTTCTTAGATGAGTCGGAAGTCAAATTATTTTAATGCAGTTTTGTTCCAAAGATTGAGCGAATTCTAAAAACACCTGTATAATTGCAAGGGGGCAATTTTTGACGAAGATATGGCCATTTATTTCAAGGTAGACCCTATTTAATGCTTTCCATATATTTTCTGTTAATCAAGAATATCCCTTAATATCTTTCTTAGATGAGTCGAAAGTCAAATTATTTTTAATGCAGTTTTGTTCCAAAGATCGAGTGAATTCTGAAAACACCTTTATAATTGAAATGGGGCAATTTGAGACAAAGATATGGCCATTTATTTCAAGGTTGACCCTATTTAATGCTTTCCATATATTTTCTATTTATCGAAGAATATCCCTTAATATCTTTCTTAGATGAGTCGGAAGTCAAATTATTTTAATGCAGTTTTGTCCCAAAGATTGAGTGAATTCTAAAAACACCTTTACAATTGAAATGGGGCAATTTTGGACGAAGATATGGCCATTTATTTCAAGGTAGACCCTATTTAATGCTTTCCATATATTTTCTATTTATCGAAGATTATCCCTTAATATCTTTCTTAGATGAGTCGGAAGTCAAATTATTTTAATGCAGTTTTGTTTCGAAGATTGAGTGAATTCTAAAAACACCTTTATAATTGAAATGGGGCAATTTTTGACGAAGATATGGCCATTTATTTCAAGGTAGACCCTATTTAATGCTTTCCATATATTTTCTATTTATCGAAGAATATCCCTTAATATCTTTCTTAGATGAGTCGGAAGTCAAATTATTTTAATGCAGTTTTGTTTCGAAGATTGAGTGAATTCTAAAAACACCTTTATAATTGAAATGGGGCAATTGTTGACGAAGATATGGCCATTTATTTCAAGGTAGACCCTATTTAATGCTTTCCATATATTTTCTATTTATCGAAGAATATCCCTTAATATCTTTCTTAGATGAGTCGGAAGTCAAATTATTTTAATGCAGTTTTGTTCCAAAGATTGAGTGAATTCTAAAAACACCTTTATAATTGAAATGGGGCAATTTTTGTCGAAGATATGGCCATTTATTTCAAGGTAGAGCCTATTTAATACTTACCATATATTTTCTATTTATCGAAGAATATCCCTTAATATCTTTCTTAGATGAGTCGGAAGTCAAATTATTTTAATGCAGTTTTGTTCCAAAGATTGAGTGAATTCTAAAAACACCTTTATAATTGAAATGGGGCAATTTTTGACGAAGATATGGCCATTTATTTCAAGGTAGACCCTATTTAATGCTTTCCATATATTTTCTATTTATCGAAGAATATCCCTTAATATCTTTCTTAGATGAGTCGGAAGTCAAATTATTTTAATGCAGTTTTGTTGCAAAGATCGAGCGAATTCTAAAAACATCTTTATAATTGAAATGGGGCAATTTGAGACGAAGATATGGCCATTTATTTCAAGGTTGACCCTATTTAATGCTTTCCATATATTTTCTATTTATCGAAGAATATCCCTTAATATCTTCCTTAGAAGAGTCGGAAGTCAAATTATTTTAATGCAGTTTTGTTCCAAAGATTGAGTGAATTCTAAAAACACCTTTATAATTGAAATGGGGCAATTTTTGACGAAGATATGGCCATTTATTTCAAGGTAGACCCTATTTAATGCTTACCATATATTTTCTATTTATCGAAGAATATCCCTTAATATCTTTCTTAGATGAGTCGGAAGTCAAATTATTTAAATGCAGTTTTGTTTCGAAGATTAAGTGAATTCTAAAAACACCGTTATAATTGAAATGGGGCAATTTTTGACGAAGATATGGCCATTTATTTCAAGGTTGACCCTATTTAATGCTTTCCATATATTTTCTATTTATCGAAGAATATCCCTTAATATCTTTCTTAGATGAGTCGGAAGTCAAATTATTTTAATGCAGTTTTGTTTCGAAGATTGAGTGAATTCTAAAAACACCTTTATAATTGAAATGGGGCAATTGTTGACGAAGATATGGCCATTTATTTCAAGGTTGACCCTATTTAATGCTTTCCATATATTTTCTATTTATCGAAGAATATCCCTTAATATCTTTCTTAGATGAGTCGGAAGTCAAATTATTTTAATGCAGTTTTGTTCCAAAGATCGAGCGAATTCTAAAAACAGCTTTATATTTGAAATGGGGCAATTTTTGACGAAGATATGGCCATTTATTTCAAGGTAGAGCCTATTTAATGCTTACCATATATTTTCTGTTTATCGAAGAATATCCCTTAATATCTTTCTTAGATGAGTCGGAAGTCAAATTATTTTAATGCAGTTTTGTTCCAAAGATCGAGTGAATTCTAAAAACACCATTATAATTGAAATGGGGCAATCTTTGACGAAGATATGGCCATTTATTTCAAGGTAGACCCTATTTAATGCTTTCCATATATTTTCTATTTATCGAAGATTATCCCTTAATATCTTTCTTAGATGAGTCGGAAGTCAAATTATTTTAATGCAGTTTTGTTTCGAAGATTGAGTGAATTCTAAAAACACCTTTATAATTGAAATGGGGCAATTTTTGACGAAGATATGGCCATTTATTTCAAGGTAGACCCTATTTAATGCTTTCCATATATTTTCTATTTATCGAAGAATATCCCTTAATATCTTTCTTAGATGAGTCGGAAGTCAAATTATTTTAATGCAGTTTTGTTCCAAAGATTGAGTGAATTCTAAAAACACCTTTATAATTGATACGGGGCAATTTTTGACGAAGATATGGCCATTTATTTCAAGGTAGACCCTATTTAATGCTTTCCATATATTTTCTGTTAATCAAGAATATCCCATAATATCTTTCTTAGATGAGTCGGAAGTCAAATTATTTTAATGCAGTTTTGTTCCAAAGGTTGAGCGAATTCTAAAAACACCTGTATAATTGCAAGGGGGCAATTTTTGACGAAGATATGGCCATTTATTTCAAGGTAGACCCTATTTAATGCTTTCCATATATTTTCTGTTAATCAAGAATATCCCTTAATATCTTTCTTAGATGAGTCGGAAGTCAAATTATTTTAATGCAGTTTTGTTCCAAAGATCGAGTGAATTCTAAAAACACCTTTATAATTGAAATGGGGCAATTTGAGACAAAGATATGGCCATTTATTTCAAGGTTGACCCTATTTAATGCTTTCCATATATTTTCTATTTATCGAAGAATATCCCTTAATATCTTTCTTAGATGAGTCGGAAGTCAAATTATTTTAATGCAGTTTTGTCCCAAAGATTGAGTGAATTCTAAAAACACCTTTACAATTGAAATGGGGCAATTTTGGACGAAGATATGGCCATTTATTTCAAGGTAGACCCTATTTAATGCTTTCCATATATTTTCTATTTATCGAAGATTATCCCTTAATATCTTTCTTAGATGAGTCGGAAGTCAAATTATTTTAATGCAGTTTTGTTTCGAAGATTGAGTGAATTCTAAAAACACCTTTATAATTGAAATGGGGCAATTGTTGACGAAGATATGGCCATTTATTTCAAGGTAGACCCTATTTAATGCTTTCCATATATTTTCTATTTATCGAAGAATATCCCTTAATATCTTTCTTAGATGAGTCGGAAGTCAAATTATTTTAATGCAGTTTTGTTTCGAAGATTGAGTGAATTCTAAAAACACCTTTATAATTGAAATGGGGCAATTTTTGACGAAGATATGGCCATTTATTTCAAGGTAGACCCTATTTAATGCTTTCCATATATTTTCTATTTATCGAAGAATATCCCTTAATATCTTTCTTAGATGAGTCGGAAGTCAAATTATTTTAATGCAGTTTTGTTCCAAAGATTGAGTGAATTCTAAAAACACCTTTATAATTGAAATGGGGCAATTTTTGTCGAAGATATGGCCATTTATTTCAAGGTAGACCCTATTTAATACTTACCATATATTTTCTATTTATCGAAGAATATCCCTTAATATCTTTCTTAGATGAGTCGGAAGTCAAATTATTTTAATGCAGTTTTGTTCCAAAGATTGAGTGAATTCTAAAAACACCTTTATAATTGAAATGGGGCAATTTTTGACGAAGATATGGCCATTTATTTCAAGGTAGACCCTATTTAATGGTTTCCATATATTTTCTATTTATCGAAGAATATCCCTTAATATCTTTCTTAGATGAGTCGGAAGTCAAATTATTTTAATGCAGTTTTGTTGCAAAGATCGAGCGAATTCTAAAAACATCTTTATAATTGAAATGGGGCAATTTGAGACGAAGATATGGCCATTTATTTCAAGGTTGACCCTATTTAATGCTTTCCATATATTTTCTATTTATCGAAGAATATCCCTTAATATCTTCCTTAGAAGAGTCGGAAGTCAAATTATTTTAATGCAGTTTTGTTCCAAAGATTGAGTGAATTCTAAAAACACCTTTATAATTGAAATGGGGCAATTTTGGACGAAGATATGGCCATTTATTTCAAGGTAGACCCTATTTAATGCTTCCCATATATTTTCTATTTATCGAAGATTATCCCTTAATATCTTTCTTAGATGAGTCGGAAGTCAAATTATTTTAATGCAGTTTTGTTTCGAAGATTAAGTGAATTCTAAAAACACCTTTATAATTGAAATGGGGCAATTTTGGACGAAGATATGGCCATTTATTTCAAGGTAGACCCTATTTAATGCTTTCCATATATTTTCTATTTATCGAAGAATATCCCTTAATATCTTTCTTAGATGAGTCGGAAGTCAAATTATTTTAATGCAGTTTTGTTCCAAAGATTTCGTGAATTCTAAAAACACCTTTATAATTGAAATGGGGCAATTTTTGTCGAAGATATGGCCATTTATTTCAAGGTAGACCCTATTTAATGTTTGCCTTATATTTTCTATTAATCGAAGAATATCCCTTAATATCTTTCTTAGATGAGTCGGAAGTCAAATTATTTTAATGCAGTTTTGTTTCGAAGATTGAGTGAATTCTAAAAACACCTTTATAATTGAAATGGGGCAATTTTTTACGAAGATATGGCCATTTATTTCAAGGTAGACCCTATTTAATGCTTTCCATATATTTTCTATTTATCGAAGAATATCCCTTAATATCTTTCTTAGATGAGTCGGAAGTCAAATTATTTTAATGCAGTTTTGTTGCAAAGATCGAGCGAATTCTAAAAACATCTTTATAATTGAAATGGGGCAATTTTTGACGAAGATATGGCCATTTATTTCAAGGTTGACCCTATTTAATGCTTTCCATATATTTTCTATTTATCGAAGAATATCCCTTAATATCTTTCTTAGATGAGTCGGAAGTCAAATTATTTTAATGCAGTTTTGTTCCAAAGATCGAGCGAATTCTAAAAACACCTTTATAATTGAAATGGGGCAATTTTTGACGAAGATATGGCCATTTATTTCAAGGTAGAGCCTATTTAATGCTTTCCATATATTTTCTATTTATCGAAGAATATCCCTTAATATCTTTCTTAGATGAGTCGGAAGTCAAATTATTTTAATGCAGTTTTGTTTCGAAGATTGAGTGAATTCTAAAAACACCTTTATAATTGAAATGGGGCAATTTTTGACGAAGATATGGCCATTTATTTCAAGGTAGACCCTATTTAATGCTTTCCATATATTTTCTATTTATCGAAGAATATCCCTTAATATCTTTCTTAGATGAGTCGGAAGTCAAATTATTTTAATGCAGTAGTGTTTCGAAGATTGAGTGAATTCTAAAAACACCTTTATAATTGAAATGGGGCAATTTTTGACGAAGATATGGCCATTTATTTCAAGGTAGACCCTATTTAATGCTTTCCATATATTTTCTATTTATCGAAGAATATCCCTTAATATCTTTCTTAGATGAGTCGGAAGTCAAATTATTTTAATGCAGTTTTGTTCCAAGGATCGAGCGAATTCTAAAAACATCTTTATAATTGAAATGGGCAATTTTTTACGAAGATATGGCCATTTATTTCAAGGTAGATCCTATTTAATGCTTTCCATATATTTTCTATTTATCGAAGAATATCCCTTAATATCTTGCTTAGATGAGTCGGAAGTCAAATTATTTTAATGCAGTTTTGTTCCAAAGATCGAGTGAATTCTAAAAACACCTTTATAATTGAAATGGGGCAATTTTGGACGAAGATATGGCCATTTATTTCAAGGTAGACCCTATTTAATGCTTTCCATATATTTTCTGTTAATCAACAATATCCCTTAATATCGTTCTGAGATGAGTCGGAAGTCAAATTATTTTAATGCAGTTTTGTTCCAAAGATCGAGTGAATTCTAAAAACACCTTTATAATTGAAATGGGGCAATTTGAGACAAAGATATGGCCATTTATTTCAAGGTTGACCCTATTTAATGTTTGCCTTATATTTTCTATTAATCGAAGAATATCTCTTAATATCTTTCTTAGATGAGTCGGATGTCAAATTATTTTAATGCAGTTTTGTTTCAAAGATCGAGTGAATTCTAAAAACATCTTTATAATTGAAATGGGGTAATTTTTGACGAGGATATGGCCATTTATTTCAAGGTAGACCCTATTTAATGCTTTCCAAATATTTTCTGTTAATCAAGAATATCCCTTAATATCTTTCTTAGATGAGTCGAAAGTCAAATTATTTTAACGCAATTTTGTTCCAAAGATCGAGTGAATTCTAAAAACACCTTTATAATTGAAATGGGGCAATTTTAGACAAAGATATGGCCATTTATTTCAAGGTTGACCCTATTTAATGTTTGCCTTATATTTTCTATTAATCGAAGAATATCTCTTAATATCTTTCTTAGATGAGTCGGAAGTCAAATTATTTTGATGCAGTTTTGTTCCAAAGATCGAGCGAATTCTAAAAACACCTTTATAATTGAAATGGGGCAATTTTTGACGAAGATATGGCCATTTATTTCAAGGTAGACCCTATTTAATGCTTTCCATATATTTTCTGTTAATCAAGAATATCCCTTAATATCTTTCTTAGATGAGTCGAAAGTCAAATTATTTTAATGCAGTTTTGTGAATTCTAAAAACACCTTTATATTTGAAATGGGGCAATTTGAGACAAAGATATGGCCATTTATTTCAAGGTTGACCCTATTTAATGCTTTCCATATATTTTCTATTTATCAAGAATATCCCTTAATATCTTTCTTAGATGAGTCGAAAGTCAAATTATTTTAATGCAGTTTTGTTCCAAAGATTGAGTGAATTCTAAAAACACCTTTATAATTGATACGGGGCAATTTTTGACGAAGATATGGCCATTTATTTCAAGGTAGACCCTATTTAATGCTTTCCATATATTTTCTATTTATCGAAGATTATCCCTTAATATCTTTCATAGATGAGTCGGAAGTCAAATTATTTTAATGCAGTTTTGTTCCAAAGATTGAGCGAATTCTAAAAACACCTGTATAATTGCAAGGGGGCAATTTTTGACGAAGATATGGCCATTTATTTCAAGGTAGACCCTATTTAATGCTTTCCATATATTTTCTGTTAATCAAGAATATCCCTTAATATCTTTCTTAGATGAGTCGGAAGTCAAATTATTTTAATGCAGTTTTGTTTCGAAGATTGAGTGAATTCTAAAAACACCTTTATGATTGAAATGGGGCAATTTGAGACAAAGATATGGCCATTTATTTCAAGGTAGACCCTATTTAATGCTTTCCATATATTTTCTATTTATCGAAGAATATCCCTTAATATCTTTCTTAGATAAGTCGGAAGTCAAATTATTTTAATGCAGTTTTGTTCCAAAGATTGAGCGAATTCTAAAAACACCTGTATAATTGCAAGGGGGCAATTTTTGACGAAGATATGGCCATTTATTTCCAGGTAGACCCTATTTAATGCTTTCCATATATTTTCTGTTAATCAAGAATATCCCTTAATATCTTTCTTAGATGAGTCGGAAGTCAAATTATTTTAATGCAGTTTTGTTTCGAAGATTGAGTGAATTCTAAAAACACCTTTATAATTGAAATGGGGCAATTTTTTACGAAGATATGGCCATTTATTTCAAGGTAGACCCTATTTAATGCTTTCCATATATTTTCTATTTATCGAAGAATATCCCTTAATATCTTTCTTAGATGAGTCGGAAGTCAAATTATTTTAATGCAGTTTTGTTTCGAAGATTGAGTGAATTCTAAAAACACTTTTATAATTGAAATGGGGCAATTTTGGACGAAGATATGGCCATTTATTTCAAGGTAGACCATATTTAATGCTTTCCATATATTTTCTATTATTCGAAGAATATCCCTTGATATCTTTCTTAGATGAGTCGGAAGTCAAATTATTTTAATGCAGTTTTGTTCCAAAGATTTCGTGAATTCTAAGAACACCTTTATAATTGAAATGGGGCAATTTTTTACGAAGATATGGCCATTTATTTCAAGGTAGAGCCTATTTAATGCTTACCATATATTTTCTATTTATCGAAGAATATCCCTTAATATCTTTCTTAGATGAGTCGGAAGTCAAATTATTTTAATGCAGTTTTGTTTCCTAGATTGAGTGAATTCTAAAAACACCTTTATAATTGAAATGGGGCAATTGTTGACGAAGATATGGCCATTTATTTCAAAGTAGACCCTATTTAATGCTTTCCATATATTTTCTATTTATCGAAGAATATCCCTTAATATCTTTCTTAGATGAGTCGGAAGTCAAATTATTTTAATGCAGTTTTGTTGCAAAGATCGAGCGAATTCTAAAAACATCTTTATAATTGAAATGGGGCAATTTTTTACGAAGATATGGCCATTTATTTCAAGGTAGATTCTATTTAATGCTTTCCATATATTTTCTATTTATCGAAGAATATCCCTTAATATCTTGCTTAGATGAGTCGGAAGTCAAATTATTTTAATGCAGTTTTGTTCCAAAGATCGAGTGAATTCTAAAAACACCTTTATAATTGAAATGGGGCAATTTGAGACAAAGATATGGCCATTTATTTCAAGGTTGACCCTATTTAATGTTTGCCTTATATTTTCTATTAATCGAAGAATATCTCTTAATATCTTTCTTAGATGAGTCGGATGTCAAATTATTTTAATGCAGTTTTGTTTCAAAGATCGAGTGAATTCTAAAAACATCTTTATAATTGAAATGGGGTAATTTTTGACGAGGATATGGCCATTTATTTCAAGGTAGACCCTATTTAATGCTTTCCATATATTTTCTGTTAATCAAGAATATCCCTTAATATCTTCCTTAGATGAGTCGGAAGTCAAATTATTTTAATGCAGTTTTGTTCCAAAGATCGAGTGAATTCTAAAAACACCTTTATAATTGAAATGGGGCAATTTGAGACAAAGATATGGCCATTTATTTCAAGGTTGACCCTATTTAATGTTTGCCTTATATTTTCAATTAATCGAAGAATATCTCTTAATATCTTTCTTAGATGAGTCGAAAGTCAAATTATTTTAATGCAGTTTTGTTCCAAAGATCGAGCGAATTCTAAAAACATCTTTATAATTGAAATGGGGCAATTTTTTACGAAGATATGGCCATTTATTTCAAGGTAGATTCTATTTAATGCTTTCCATATATTTTCTATTTATCGAAGAATATCCCTTAATATCTTGCTTAGATGAGTCGGAAGTCAAATTATTTTAATGCAGTTTTGTTTCGAAGATTGAGTGAATTCTAAAAACACCATTATAATTGAAATGGGGCAATTTTTGACGAAGATATGGCCATTTATTTCAAGGTAGACCCTATTTAATGCTTTCCATATATTTTCTATTTATCGAAGAATATCCCTTAATATCTTTCTTAGATGAGTCGGAAGTCAAATTATTTTAATGCAGTTTTGTTCCAAAGATTGAGCGAATTCTAAAAACACCTTTATAATTGAAATGGGGCAATTTTGGACGAAGATATGGCCATTTATTTCAAGGTAGAGCCTATTTAATGCTTTCCATATATTTTCTATTTATCGAAGAGTATCCCTTAATATCTTTCTTAGATGAGTCGGAAGTCAAATTATTTTAATGCAGTTTTGTTCCAAAGATTGAGTGAATTCTAAAAAACACCTATATAATTGAAATGGGGCAATTTTTGACGAAGATATGGCCATTTATTTCAAGGTTGACCCTATTTAATGTCTGCCTTATATTTTCTATTTATCGAAGAATATCCCTTAATATCTTTCTTAGATGAGTTGGAAGTCAAATTATTTTAATGCAGTTTTGTTCCAAAGATTGAGTGAATTCTAAAAACACCTTTATAATTGAAATGGGGCAATTTTTGACGAAGATATGGCCATTTATTTCAAGGTAGACCCTATTTAATGCTTTCCATATATTTTCTGTTAATCAAGAATATCCCTTAATATCTTTCTTAGATGAGTCGGAAGTCAAATTATTTTAATGCAGTTTTGTTCCAAAGGTCGAGCGAATTCTAAAAACACCTTTATAATTGAAATGGGGCAATTGTTGACGAAGATATGGCCATTTATTTCAAAGTAGACCCTATTTAATGCTTTCCATATATTTTCTATTTATCGAAGAATATCCCTTAATATCTTTCTTAGATGAGTCGGAAGTCAAATTATTTTAATGCAGTTTTGTTGCAAAGATCGAGCGAATTCTAAAAACATCTTTATAATTGAAATGGGGCAATCTTTGACGAAGATATGGCCATTTATTTCAAGGTAGACCCTATTTAATGCTTTCCATATATTTTCTATTTATCGAAGAATATCCCTTAATATCTTTCTTAGATGAGTCGGAAGTCAAATTATTTTAATGCAGTTTTGTTCCAAAGATCGAGTGAATTCTAAAAACACCTTTATAATTGAAATGGGGCAATTTTGGACGAAGATATGGCCATTTATTTCAAGGTAGACCCTATTTAATGCTTTCCATATATTTTCTGTTAATCAACAATATCCCTTAATATCGTTCTGAGATGAGTCGGAAGTCAAATTATTTTAATGCAGTTTTGTTCCAAAGATCGAGTGAATTCTAAAAACACCTTTATAATTGAAATGGGGCAATTTGAGACAAAGATATGGCCATTTATTTCAAGGTTGACCCTATTTAATGTTTGCCTTATATTTTCTATTAATCGAAGAATATCCCTTAATATCTTTCTTAGATGAGTCGGATGTCAAATTATTTTAATGCAGTTTTGTTTCAAAGATCGAGTGAATTCTAAAAACATCTTTATAATTGAAATGGGGTAATTTTTGACGAGGATATGGCCATTTATTTCAAGGTAGACCCTATTTAATGCTTTCCATATATTTTCTGTTAATCAAGAATATCCCTTAATATCTTTCTAAGATGAGTCGGAAGTCAAATTATTTTAATGCAGTTTTGTTCCAAAGATCGAGTGAATTCTAAAAACACCTTTATAATTGAAATGGGGCAATTTGAGACAAAGATATGGCCATTTATTTCAAGGTTGACCCTATTTAATGCTTTCCATATATTTTCTATTTATCGAAGAATATCCCTTAATATCTTTCTTAGATGAGTCGGAAGTCAAATTATTTTGATGCAGTTTTGTTCCAAAGATTGAGTGAATTCTAAAAACACCTTTATAATTGAAATGGGGCAATCTTTGACGAAGATATGGCCATTTATTTCAAGGTAGACCCTATTTAATGCTTTCCATATATTTTCTATTTATCGAAGAATATCCCTTAATATCTTTCTTAGATGCGTTGGAAGTCAAATTATTTTAATGCAGTTTTGATCCAAAGATTGAGTGAATTCTAAAAACACCTTTATAATTGAAATGGGGCAATTTTTGACGAAGATATGGCCATTTATTTCAAGGTAGACCCTATTTAATGCTTTCCATATATTTTCTGTTAATCAAGAATATCCCTTAATATCTTTCTTAGATGAGTCGGAAGTCAAATTAATTTAATGCAGTTTTGTTCCAAAGGTCGAGCGAATTCTAAAAACACCTTTATAATTGAAATGGGGCAATTGTTGACGAAGATATGGCCATTTATTTCAAAGTAGACCCTATTTAATGCTTTCCATATATTTTCTATTTATCGAAGAATATCCCTTAATATCTTTCTTAGATAAGTCGGAAGTCAAATTATTTTAATGCAGTTTTGTTGCAAAGATCGAGTGAATTCTAAAAACATCTTTATAATTGAAATGGGGCAATTTTTGACGAAGATATGGCCATTTATTTCAAGGTAGATCCTATTTAATGCTTTCCATGTATTTTCTATTTATCGAAGAATATCCCTTAATATCTTTCTTAGATGAGTCGGAAGTCAAATTATTTTAATGCAGTTTTGTTCCAAAGATTGAGTGAATTCTAAAAACACCTTTATAATTGAAATGGGGCAATCTTTGACGAAGATATGGCCATTTATTTCAAGGTAGACCCTATTTAATGCTTTCCATATATTTTCTATTTATCGAAGAATATCCCTTAATATCTTTCTTAGATGAGTCTGGAAGTCAAATTATTTTAATGCAGTTTTGTTTCAAAGATCGAGCGAATTCTAAAAACACCTTTATAATTGAAATGGGGCAATTTTTAACGAAGATATGGCCATTTATTTCAAGGTAGACCCTATTTAATGCTTTCCATATATTTTCTGTTAATCAACAATATCCCTTAATATCGTTCTGAGATGAGTCGGAAGTCAAATTATTTTAATGCAGTTTTGTTTCAAATATCGAGTTAATTCTAAAAACACCTTTATAATTGAAATGGGGCAATTTGAGACAAAGATATGGCCATTTATTTCAAGGTTGACCCTATTTAATGTTTGCCTTATATTTTCTATTAATCGAAGAATATCTCTTAATATCTTTCTTAGATGAGTCGGAAGTCAAATTATTTTAATGCAGTTTTGTTCCAAAGATCGAGTGAATTCTAAAAACATCTTTATAATTGAAATGGGGCAATTTTTGACGAGGATATGGCCATTTATTTCAAGGTAGACCCTATTTAATGCTTTCCATATATTTTCTGTTAATCAAGAATATCCCTTAATATCTTTCTTAGATGAGTCGGAAGTCAAATTATTTTAATGCAGTTTTGTTCCAAAGATCGAGTGAATTCTAAAAACACCTTTATAATTGAAATGGGGCAATTTGAGACAAAGATATGGCCATTTATTTCAAGGTAGACCCTATTTAATGCTTTCCATATATTTTCTATTTATCGAAGAATATCCCTTAATATCTTTCTTAGATGAGTCGGAAGTCAAATTATTTTAATGCAGTTTTGTTGCAAAGATCAAGTGAATTCTAAAAACACCTTTATAATTGAAATGGGGCAATTTTTGACGAAGATATGGCCATTTATTTCAAGGTAGATCCTATTTAATGCTTTCCATATATTTTCTATTTATCGAAGAATATCCCTTAATATCTTTCTTAGATGAGTCGGAAGTCAAATTATTTTAATGCAGTTTTGTTCCAAAGATTGAGTGAATTCTAAAAACACCTTTATAATTGAAATGGGGCAATCTTTGACGAAGATATGGCCATTTATTTCAAGGTAGACCCTATTTATTGCCTTCCATATATTTTCTATTTATCGAAGAATATCCCTTAATATCTTTTTTAGATGAGTCGGAAGTCAAATTATTTTAATGCAGTTTTGTTCCAAAGATCGAGCGAATTCTAAAAACACCTTTATAATTGAAATGGGGCAATTTTTGACGAAGATATGGCCATTTATTTCAAGGTAGACCCTATTTAATGCTTTCCATATATTTTCTGTTAATCAACAATATCCCTTAATATCGTTCTGAGATGAGTCGGAAGTCAAATTATTTTAATGCAGCTTTGTTTCAAAGATCAAGTGAATTCTTAAAACACCTTTATAATTGAAATGGGGCAATTTTTGACGAAGATATGGCCATTTATTTCAAGGTTGACCCTATTTAATGTTTGCCTTATATTTTCTATTAATCGAAGAATATCTCTTAATATCTTTCTTAGATGAGTCGGAAGTCAAATTATTTTAATGCAGTTTTGTTCCAAAGATCGAGTGAATTCTAAAAACATCTTTATAATTGAAATGGGGTAATTTTTGACGAGGATATGGCCATTTATTTCAAGGTAGACCCTATTTAATGCTTTCCATATATTTTCTGTTAATCAAGAATATCCCTTAATATCTTTCTTAGATGAGTCGGAAGTCAAATTATTTTAATGCAGTTTTGTTCCAAAGATCGAGTGAATTCTAAAAACACCTTTATAATTGAAATGGGGCAATTTGAGACAAAGATATGGCCATTTATTTCAAGGTTGACCCTATTTAATGTTTGCCTTATATTTTCTATTAATCGAAGAATATCTCTTAATATCTTTCTTAGATGAGTCGGAAGTCAAATTATTTTAATGCAGTTTTGTTCCAAAGATCGAGCGAATTCTAAAAACACCTTTATAATTGAAATATGGCAATTTTTAACGAAGATATGGCCATTTATTTCAAGGTAGACCCTATTTAATGCTTTCCATATATTTTCTATTTATCGAAGAATATCCCTTAATATCTTTCTTAGATGAGTCGGAAGTCAAATTATTTTAATGCAGTTTTGTTCCAAAGATTGAGTGAATTCTAAAAACACCTATATAATTGAAATGGGGCAATCTTTGACGAAGATATGGCCATTTATTTCAAGGTAGACCCTATTTAATGCTTTCCATATATTTTCTATTTATCGAAGAATATCCCTTAATATCGTTCTTAGATGAGTTGGAAGTCAAATTATTTTAATGCAGTTTTGTTCCAAAGATTGAGTGAATTCTAAAAACACCTTTATAATTGAAATGGGGCAATTTTTGACGAAGATATGGCCATTTATTTCAAGGTAGACCCTATTTAATGCTTTCCATATATTTTCTGTTAATCAAGAATATCCCTTAATATCTTTCTTAGATGAGTCGGAAGTCAAATTAATTTAATGCAGTTTTGTTCCAAAGGTCGAGCAAATTCTAAAAACACCTTTATAATTGAAATGGGGCAATTGTTGACGAAGATATGGCCATTTATTTCAAAGTAGACCCTATTTAATGCTTTCCATATATTTTCTATTTATCGAAGAATATCCCTTAATATCTTTCTTAGATGAGTCGGAAGTCAAATTATTTTAATGCAGTTTTGTTGCAAAGATCGAGCGAATTCTAAAAACATCTTTATAATTGAAATGGGGCAATTTTTTACGAAGATATGGCCATTTATTTCAAGGTAGATCCTATTTAATGCTTTCCATATATTTTCTATTTATCGAAGAATATCCCTTAATATCTTTCTTAGATGAGTCGGAAGTCAAATTATTTTAATGCAGTTTTGTTTCAAAGATTGAGTGAATTCTAAAAACACCTTTATAATTGAAATGGGGCAATTTTTGACGAAGATATGGCCATTTATTTCAAGGTAGACCCTATTTAATGCTTTCCATATATTTTCTATTAATCAAAGAATATCCCTTAATATCTTTCTTAGATGAGTTGGAAGTCAAATTATTTTAATGCAGTTTTGTTCCAAAGATCGAGTGAATTCTAAAAACACCTTCATAATTGAAATGGGGCAATTTTGGACGGAGATATGGCCATTTATTTCAAGGTAGACCCTATTTAATGCTTTCCATATGTTTTCTGTTAATCAACAATATCCCTTAATATCGTTCTGAGATGAGTCGGAAGTCAAATTATTTTAATGCAGTTTTGTTCCAAATATCGAGTAAATTCTAAAAACACCTCTATAATTGAAATGGGGCAATTTCAGACAAAGATATGGCCATTTATTTCAAGGTTGACCCTATTTAATGTTTGCCTTATATTTTCTATTAATCGAAGAATATCTCTTAATATCTTTCTTAGATGAGTCGGAAGTCAAATTATTTTAATGCAGTTTTGTTCCAAAGATCGAGTGAATTCTAAAAACATCTTTATAATTGAAATGGGGTAATTTTTGACGAGGATATGGCCATTTATTTCAAGGTTGACCCTATTTAATGCTTTCCATATATTTTCTGTTAATCAAGAATATCCCTTAATATCTTTCTTAGATGAGTCGGAAGTCAAATTATTTTAATGCAGTTTTGTTTTGAAGGTCAAGTGAATTCTAAAAACACCTTTATAATTGAAATGGGGCAATTTGAGATATGGCCATTTATTTCAAGGTTGACCCCATTTAATGTTTGCCTTATATTTTCTATTAATCGAAGAATATCTCTTAATATCTTTCTTAGATGAGTCGGAAGTCAAATTATTTTAATGCAGTTTTGTTCCAAAGATCGAGTGAATTCTAAAAACACCTTTATAATTGAAATGGGGCAATTTTTAACGAAGATATGGCCATTTATTTCAAGGTAGACCCTATTTAATGCTTTCCATATATTTTCTATTTATCGAAGAATATCCCTTAATATCTTTCTTAGATGAGTCGGAAGTCAAATTATTTTAATGCAGTTTTGTTTCGAAGATTGAGTGAATTCTAAAAACACCTTTACAATTGAAATGGGGCAATTTCTTACGAAGATATGGCCATTTATTTCAAGGTAGACCCTATTTAATGCTTTCCATATATTTTCTATTTATCGAAGAATATCCCTTAATATCTTTCTTAGATGAGTCGGAAGTCAAATTATTTTAATGCAGTTTTGTTCCAAAGATTGAGTGAATTCTAAAAACACCTTTATAATTGAAATGGGGCAATTTGAGACAAAGATATGGCCATTTATTTCAAGGTTGACCCTATTTAATGTTTGCCTTATATTTTCTATTTATCGAAGAATATCCCTTAATATCTTTCTTAGATGAGTCGGAAGTCAAATTATTTTAAAGCAGTTTTGTTCCAAAGAATTCAAAAAACACCTTTATAATTGAAATGGGGCAATTTTTGACGAAGATATGACCATTTATCTCAAAGTAGAGCCTATTTAATGCTCTCCATATATTTTCTATTTATGGAAGTATATCCCTTAATATCTTTCTTAGATGAGTCGGAAGTCAAATTATTTTAATGCAGTTTTGTTTCGAAGATTGAGTGAATTCTAAAAACTCCTTTATAATTGAAATAGGGCAATTTTTGACGAAGATATGGCCATTTATTTCAAGGTAGACCGTATTTAATGCTTTCCATATATTTTCTATTAATCGAAGAATATCCCTTAATATCTTTCTTAGATGAGTCGGAAGTCAAATTATTTTAATGCAGTTTTGTTTCGAAGATTGAGTGAATTCTAAAATTACCCTTATAATTGAAATGGGGCAATTTTGGACGAAGATATGGCCATTTATTTCAAGGTAGACCCTATTTAATGCTTTCCATATATTTTCTATTTATCGAAGAATATCCCTTAATATCTTTCTTAGATGAGTCGGAAGTCAAATTATTTTAATGCAGTTTTGTTCCAAAGATTAAGTGAATTCTAAAAACAGCTTTATAATTGAAATGGGGCAATTTTTGACGAAGATATGGCCATTTATGTCAAGGTAGACCCTATTAAATGTTTGGCTTATATTTTCTATTAATCGAAGAATATCCCGTAATATCTTTCTTAGATGAGTCGGAAGTCAATTTATTTCAATGCAGTTTTGTTCCAAAGATCGAGTGAATTCTAAAAACACCTTTATAATTGAAATGGGGCAATTTTTGACGAAGATATGGCCATTTATTTCAAGGTAGACCCTATTTAATGCTTTCCATATATTTTCTATTATTCGAAGAATATCCCTTAATATCTTTCTTAGATGAGTTGGAAGTCAAATTATTTTAATGCAGTTTTGTTTCAAAGATCAAGTGAATTCTAAAAACACCTTTATAATTGAAATGGGGCAATTTTTGACGAAGATATTGCCATTTATTTCAAGGTAGACCCTATTTAATGCTTTCCATATATTTTCTATTTATCGAAGAAAATCCCTTAATATCTTTCTTAGATGAGTCGGAAGTCAAATTATTTTAATGCAGTTTTGTTCCAAGGATTAAGTGAATTCTAAAAACACCTTTATAATTGAAATGGGGCAATCTTTGACGAAGATATGGCCATTTATTTCAAGGTAGACCCTATTTAATGCTTTCCATATATTTTCTATTTATCGAAGAATATCCCTTAATATCTTTCTTAGATGAGTCGGAAGTCAAATTATTTTAATGCAGTTTTGTTCCAAAGATCGAGTGAATTCTAAAAACACCTTTATAATTGAAATGGGGCAATTTTGGACGAAGATATGGCCATTTATTTCAAGGTAGACCCTATTTAATGCTTTCCATATATTTTCTGTTAATCAACAATATCCCTTAATATCGTTCTGAGATGAGTCGGAAGTCAAATTATTTTAATGCAGTTTTGTTCCAAATATCGAGTAAATTCTAAAAACACCTCTATAATTGAAATGGGGCAATTTGAGACAAAGATATGGCCATTTATTTCAAGGTTGACCCTATTTAATGTTTGCCTTATATTTTCTATTAATCGAAGAATATCTCTTAATATCTTTCTTAGATGAGTCGGAAGTCAAATTATTTTAATGCAGTTTTGTTCCAAAGATCGAGTGAATTCTAAAAACATCTTTATAATTGAAATGGGGTAATTTTTGACGAGGATATGGCCATTTATTTCAAGGTAGACCCTATTTAATGCTTTCCATATATTTTCTGTTAATCAAGAATATCCCTTAATATCTTTCTTAGATGAGTCGGAAGTCAAATTATTTTAATGCAGTTTTGTTCCAAAGATCGAGTGAATTCTAAAAACACCTTTATAATTGAAATGGGGCAATTTGAGACAAAGATATGGCCATTTAGTTCAAGGTTGACCCTATTTAATGTTTGCCTTATATTTTCTATTAATCGAACAATATCTCTTAATATCTTTCTTAGATGAGTCGGAAGTCAAATTATTTTAATGCAGTTTTGTTCCAAAGATCGAGCGAATTCTAAAAACACCTTTATAATTGAAATGGGGCAATTTTTAACGAAGATATGGCCATTTATTTCAAGGTAGACCCTATTTAATGCTTTCCATATATTTTCTATTTATCGAAGAATATCCCTTAATATCTTTCTTAGATGAGTCGGAAGTCAAATTATTTTAATGCAGTTTTGTTTCGAAGATTGAGTGAATTCTAAAAACACCTTTACAATTGAAATGGGGCAATTTCTTACGAAGATATGGCCATTTATTTCAAGGTAGACCCTATTTAATGCTTTCCATATATTTTCTATTTATCGAAGAATATCCCTTAATATCTTTCTTAGATGAGTCGGAAGTCAAATTATTTTAATGCAGTTTTGTTCCAAAGATTGAGTGAATTCTAAAAACACCTTTATAATTGAAATGGGGCAATTTGAGACAAAGATATGGCCATTTATTTCAAGGTTGACCCTATTTAATGTTTGCCTTATATTTTCTATTAATCGAAGAATATCTTTTAATATCTTTCTTAGATGAGTCGGAAGTCAAATTATTTTAATGCAGTTTTGTTCCAAAGAATTCTAAAAACACCTTTATAATTGAAATGGGGCAATTTTTGACGAAGATATGGCCATTTATTTCAAGGTAGACCCTATTTAATGCTCTCCATATATTTTCTATTTATCGAAGAATATCCCTTAATATCTTTCTTAGATGAGTCGGAAGTCAAATTATTTTAATGCAGTTTTGTTTCGAAGATTGAGTGAATTCTAAAAACTCCTTTATAATTGAAATAGGGCAATTTTTGACGAAGATATGGCCATTTATTTCAAGGTAGACCGTATTTAATGCTTTCCATATATTTTCTATTAATCGAAGAATATCCCTTAATATCTTTCTTAGATAAGTCGGAAGTCAAATTATTTTAATGCAGTTTTGTTTCGAAGATTGAGTGAATTCTAAAAATACCCTTATAATTGAAATGGGGCAATTTTGGACGAAGATATGGCCATTTATTTCAAGGTAGACCCTATTTAATGCTTTCCATATATTTTCTATTTATCGAGGAATATCCCTTAATATCTTTCTTAGATGAGTCGGAAGTCAAATTATTTTAATGCAGTTTTGTTTCAAAGATTAAGTGAATTCTAAAAACAGCTTTATAATTGAAATGGGGCAATCTGAGACAAAGATATGGCCATTTATTTCAAGGTTGACCCTATTTAATGTTTGCCTTATATTTTCTATTAATCGAAGAATATCCCGTAATATCTTTCTTAGATGAGTCGGAAGTCAATTTATTTCAATGCAGTTTTGTTCCAAAGATCGAGTGAATTCTAAAAACACCTTTATAATTGAAATTGGGCAATTTTAGATGAAGATATGGCCATTTATTTCAAGGTAGACCCTATTTAATGCTTTCCATATATTTTCTATTTATCGAAGAATATCCCTTAATATCTTTCTTAGATGAGTTGAAAGTCAAATTATTTTAATGCAGTTTTGTTCCAAAGATCGAGTGAATTCTAAAAACACCTTTATAATTGAAATGGGGCAATTTTTGACGAAGATATGGCCATTTATTTCAAGGTAGACCCTATTTAATGCTTTCCATATATTTTCTATTTATCGAAGAATATCCCTTAATATCTTTCTTAGATGAGTCGAAAGTCAAATTATTTTAATGCAGTTTTGTTCCAAAGATTGATTGATTTCTAAAAACACCTTTATAATTGAAATGGAGCAATTTTTGACGAAGATATGGCCATTTATTTCAAGGTAGACCCTATTTAATGCTTTCCATATATTTTCTATTTATCGAAGAATATCCCTTAATATCTTTCTTAGATGAGTCGAAAGTCAAGTTATTTTAATGCAGTTTTGTTTCGAAGATTGAGTGAATTCTAAAAACACCTTTATATTTCAAATGGGGCAATTTTGGACGAAGATATGGCCATTTATTTCAAGGTAGACCCTATTTAATGCTGTCCATATATTTTCTATTTATCGAAGAATATCCCATAATATCTTTCTTTGATGAGTTGGAAGTCAAATTATTTTAATGCAGTTTTGTTCCAAAGATCGAGCGAATTCTAAAAACATCTTTATAATTGAAATGGGGCAATTTTTGACGAAGATATGGCCATTTATTTCAAGGTTGACCCTATTTAATGCTTTCCATATATTTTCTGTTAATCAACAATATCCCTTAATATCTTTCTTAGATGAGTCGGAAGTCAAATTATTTAACGCAGTTTTGTTCCAAAGATCGAGTGAATTCTAAAAACACCTTTGTATTGAAATGGGGCAATTGAGACAAAAATATGGCCATTATTCAAGGTTGACCCTATTTAATGCTTTCCATATATTTTCTGTTAATCAACAATATCCCTTAATATCGTTCTTAGATGAGTCGGAAGTCAAATTATTTTAATGCAGTTTTGTTCCAAAGATCGAGTGAATTCTAAAAACACCTTTATATTTGAAATGGGGCAATTTGAGACAAAGATATGGCCATTTATTTCAAGGTTGACCCTATTTAATGTTTGCCTTATATTTTCTATTAATTGAAGAATATCTCTTAATATCTTTCTTAGATGAGTCGAAAGTCAAATTATTTAACGCAGTTTTGTTCCAAAGATCGAGTGAATTCTAAAAACACCTTTATAATTGAAATGGGGCAATTTTGGACGAAGATATGGCCATTTATTTCAAGGTAGACCCTATTTAATGCTTTCCATATATTTTCTATTTATCGAAGAATATCCCTTAATATCTTTCTTAGATGAGTCGAAAGTCAAATTATTTTAATGCAGTTTTGTTCCAAAGATTGATTGATTTCTAAAAACACCTTTATAATTGAAATGGAGCAATTTTTGACGAAGATATGGCCATTTATTTCAAGGTAGACCCTATTTAATGCTTTCCATATATTTTCTATTTATCGAAGAATATCCCTTAATATCTTTCTTAGATGAGTCGAAAGTCAAGTTATTTTAATGCAGTTTTGTTTCGAAGATTGAGTGAATTCTAAAAACACCTTTATATTTCAAATGGGGCAATTTTGGACGAAGATATGGCCATTTATTTCAAGGTAGACCCTATTTAATGCTGTCCATATATTTTCTATTTATCGAAGAATATCCCATAATATCTTTCTTTGATGAGTTGGAAGTCAAATTATTTTAATGCAGTTTTGTTCCAAAGATCGAGCGAATTCTAAAAACATCTTTATAATTGAAATGGGGCAATTTTTGACGAAGATATGGCCATTTATTTCAAGGTTGACCCTATTTAATGCTTTCCATATATTTTCTGTTAATCAACAATATCCCTTAATATCTTTCTTAGATGAGTCGGAAGTCAAATTATTTAACGCAGTTTTGTTCCAAAGATCGAGTGAATTCTAAAAACACCTTTATTATTGAAATGGGGCAATTTTGGACGAAGATATGGCCATTTATTTCAAGGTTGACCCTATTTAATGCTTTCCATATATTTTCTGTTAATCAACAATATCCCTTAATATCGTTCTTAGATGAGTCGGAAGTCAAATTATTTTAATGCAGTTTTGTTCCAAAGATCGAGTGAATTCTAAAAACACCTTTATATTTGAAATGGGGCAATTTGAGACAAAGATATGGCCATTTATTTCAAGGTTGACCCTATTTAATGTTTGCCTTATATTTTCTATTAATTGAAGAATATCTCTTAATATCTTTCTTAGATGAGTCGAAAGTCAAATTATTTTAATGCAGTTTTGTTCCAAAGATCGAGTGAATTCTAAAAACATATTTATAATTGAAATGGGGTAATTTTTGACGAGGATATGGCCATTTATTTCAAAGTAGACCCTATTTAATGCTTTCCATATATTTTCTATTTATCGAAGAATATCCCTTAATATCTTTCTTAGATGAGCCGGAAGTCAAATTATTTTAATGCAGTTTTGTTCCAAAGATTAAGTGAATTCTAAAAACACCTTTATAATTAAAATGGGGCAATTTGAGACAAAGATGTGGCCATTTATTTCAAGGTTGACCCTATTTAATGTTTGCCTTATATTTTCTATTAATCGAAGAATATCCCTTAATATCTTTCTTAGATGAGTCGGAAGTCAAATTATTTTAATGCAATTTTGTTCCAAAGATTGCGTGAATTCTTAAGACACCTTTATAATTGAAATGGGGCAATTTTTGACGAAGATATGGCCATTTATTTCAAGGTAGACCCTATTTAATGCTTTCCATATATTTTCTGTTAATCAAGAATATCCCTTAATATCTTTCTTAGATGAGTCGGAAGTCAAACTATTTTAATGCAGTTTTGTTTCGAAGATTGAGTGAATTCTAAAAACACCTTTACAATTGAAATGGGGCAATTTCTTACGAAGATATGGCCATTTATTTCAAGGTAGACCCTATTTAATGCTTTCCATATATTTTCTATTTATCGAAGAATATCCCTTAATATCTTACTTAGATGAGTCGGAAGTCAAATTATTTTAATGCAGTTTTGTTCTGAAGATTGAGTGAATTCTAAAAACACCTTTATAATTGAAATGGGGCAATTTGAGACAAAGATATGGCCATTTATTTCAAGGTTGACCCTATTTAGTGTTTGGCTTATATTTTCTATTAATCGAAGAATATCTCTTAATATCTTTCTTAGATGAGTCGGAAGTCAAATTATTTTAATGCAGTTTTGTTCCAAAGATCGAGCGAATTCTAAAAACACCTTTATAATTGAAATGGGGCAATTTTTTAACGAAGATATGGCCATTTATTTCAAGGTAGACCCTATTTAATGCTTTCCATATATTTTCTATTTATCGAAGAATATCCCTTAATATCTTTCTTAGATGAGTCGGAAGTCAAATTATTTTAATGCAGTTTTGTTTCGAAGATTGAGTGAATTCTAAAAACACCTTTAAAATTGAAATGGGGCAATTTCTTACGAAGATATGGCCATTTATTTCAAGGTAGACCCTATTTAATGCTTTCCATATATTTTCTATTTATCGAAGAATATCCCTTAATATCTTTCTTAGATGAGTCGGAAGTCAAATAATTTTAATGCAGTTTTGTTTCAAAGATCAAGTGAATTCCAAAAACACCTTTATAATTGAAATGGGGCAATTTGAGACAAAGATATGGCCATTTATTTCAAGGTTGACCCTATTTAATGCTTTCCATATATTTTCTGTTAATCAACAATATCCCTTAATATCTTTCTTAGATGAGTCGGAAGTCAAATTATTTTAATGCAGTTTTGTTCCAAAGAATTCTAAAAAAACCTTTATAATTGAAATGGGGCAATTTTTGACGAAGATATGGCCATTTATTTCAAGGTAGACCCTATTTAATGCTCTCCATATATTTTCTATTTATCGAAGAATATCCCTTAATATCTTTCTTAGATGAGTCGGAAGTCAAATTATTTTAATGCAGTTTTGTTTCGAAGATTGAGTGAATTCTAAAAACTCCTTTATAATTGAAATAGGGCAATTTTTGACGAAGATATGGCCATTTATTTCAAGGTAGACCGTATTTAATGCTTTCCATATATTTTCTATTAATCGAAGAATATCCCTTAATATCTTTCTTAGATGAGTCGGAAGTCAAATTATTTTAATGCAGTTTTGTTTCGAAGATTGAGTGAATTCTAAAATTACCCTTATAATTGAAATGGGGCAATTTTGGACGAAGATATGGCCATTTATTTCAAGGTAGACCCTATTTAATGCTTTCCATATATTTTCTATTTATCGAAGAATATCCCTTAATATCTTTCTTAGATGAGTCGGAAGTCAAATTATTTTAATGCAGTTTTGTTCCAAAGATTAAGTGAATTCTAAAAACAGCTTTATAATTGAAATGGGGCAATCTGAGACAAAGATATGGCCATTTATTTCAAGGTTGACCCTATTTAATGTTTGCCTTATATTTTCTATTAATCGAAGAATATCCCGTAATATCTTTCTTAGATGAGTCGGAAGTCAATTTATTTCAATGCAGTTTTGTTCCAAAGATCGAGTGAATTCTAAAAACACCTTTATAATTGAAATGGGGCAATTTCTTACGAAGATATGGCCATTTATTTCAAGGTAGACCCTATTTAATGCTTTCCATATATTTTCTATTTATCGAAGAATATCCCTTAATATCTTTCTTAGATGAGTCGGAAGTCAAATTATTTTAATGCAGTTTTGTTCCAAAGATCGAGTGAATTCTAAAAACACCTTTATAATTGAAATGGGGCAATTTTTGACGAAGATATGGCCATTTATTTCAAGGTAGACCCTATTTAATGCTTTCCATATATTTTCTATTTATCGAAGAATATCCCTTAATATCTTTCTTAGATGAGTCGGAAGTCAAATTATTTTAATGCAGTTTTGTTCCAAAGATTGATTGATTTCTAAAAACACCTTTATAATTGAAATGGAGCAATTTTTGACGAAGATATGGCCATTTATTTCAAGGTAGACCCTATTTAATGCTTTCCATATATTTTCTATTTATCGAAGAATATCCCTTAATATCTTTCTTAGATGAGTCGAAAGTCAAGTTATTTTAATGCAGTTTTGTTTCGAAGATTGAGTGAATTCTAAAAACACCTTTATATTTCAAATGGGGCAATTTTTTACGAAGATATGGCCATTTATTTCAAGGTAGACCCTATTTAATGCTGTCCATATATTTTCTATTTATCGAAGAATATCCCATAATATCTTTCTTTGATGAGTTGGAAGTCAAATTATTTTAATGCAGTTTTGTTCCAAAGATCGAGCGAATTCTAAAAACATCTTTATAATTGAAATGGGGCAATTTTTGACGAAGATATGGCCATTTATTTCAAGGTTGACCCTATTTAATGCTTTCCATATATTTTCTGTTAATCAACAATATCCCTTAATATCTTTCTTAGATGAGTCGGAAGTCAAATTATTTAACGCAGTTTTGTTCCAAAGATCGAGTGAATTCTAAAAACACCTTTATTATTGAAATGGGGCAATTTTGGACGAAGATATGGCCATTTATTTCAAGGTTGACCCTATTTAATGCTTTCCATATATTTTCTGTTAATCAACAATATCCCTTAATATCGTTCTTAGATGAGTCGGAAGTCAAATTATTTTAATGCAGTTTTGTTCCAAAGATCGAGTGAATTCTAAAAACACCTTTATATTTGAAATGGGGCAATTTGAGACAAAGATATGGCCATTTATTTCAAGGTTGACCCTATTTAATGTTTGCCTTATATTTTCTATTAATTGAAGAATATCTCTTAATATCTTTCTTAGATGAGTCGAAAGTCAAATTATTTTAATGCAGTTTTGTTCCAAAGATCGAGTGAATTCTAAAAACATATTTATAATTGAAATGGGGTAATTTTTGACGAGGATATGGCCATTTATTTCAAAGTAGACCCTATTTAATGCTTTCCATATATTTTCTATTTATCGAAGAATATCCCTTAATATCTTTCTTAGATGAGCCGGAAGTCAAATTATTTTAATGCAGTTTTGTTCCAAAGATTAAGTGAATTCTAAAAACACCTTTATAATTGAAATGGGGCAATTTTTGACGAAGATATGGCCATTTATTTCAAGGTTGACCCTATTTAATGTTTGGCTTATATTTTCTATTAATCGAAGAATATCCCTTAATATCTTTCTTAGACGAGACGGAAGTCAAATTATTTTAATGCAATTTTGTTCCAAAGATCGAGTGAATTCTTAAGACACCTTTATAATTGAAATGGGGCAATTTTTGACGAAGATATGGCCATTTATTTCAAGGTAGACCCTATTTAATGCTTTCCATATATTTTCTGTTAATCAAGAATATCCCTTAATATCTTTCTTAGATGAGTCGGAAGTCAAATTATTTTAATGCAGTTTTGTTCCAAAGATTAAGTGAATTCTAAAAACACCTTTATAATTGAAATGGGGCAATTTTTGACGAAGATATGGCCATTTATTTCAAGGTTGACCCTATTTAATGTTTGGCTTATATTTTCTATTAATCGAAGAATATCTTTTAATATATTTCTTAGATGAGTCGAAAGTCAAATTATTTTAATGCAGTTTTGTTCCAAAGATTGAGTGAATTCTAAAAAGACCTTTATAATTGAAATGGGGCAATTTTTTACGAAGATATGACCATTTATTTCAAGGTAGACCCTATTTAATGCTTTCCATATATTTTCTATTTATCGCAGAATATCCCTTAATATCTTTCTTAGATGAGTCGGAAGTCAAATTATTTTAATGCAGTTTTGTTTCAAAGATTAAGTGAATTCTAAAAACACCTTTATAATTGAAATGGGGCAATTTTTGACGAAGATATGGCGATTTATTTCAAGGTAGACCCTATTTAATGCTTTCCATATATTTTCTGTTAATCAAGAATATCCCTTAATATCTTTCTTATATGAGTCGGAAGTCAAATTATTTTAATGCAGTTTTGTTCCAAAGACTGAGCGAATTCTAAAAACACCTTTATAATTGAAATGGGGCAATTTTTGACGAAGATATGGCCATTTATTTCAAGGTAGACCCTATTTAATGCTTTCCATATATTTTCTATTTATCGAAGAATATCCCTTAATATCTTTCTTAGATGAGTCGGAAGTCAAATTATTTTAATGCAGTTTTGTTCCAAAGATCGAGTGAATTCTAAAAACACTTTTATAATTGAAATGGGGCAATTTTTGACGAAGATATGGCCATTTATTTCATGGTAGACCCTATTTAATACTTTCCATATATTTTCTATTTATCGAAGAATATCCCTTAATATCTTTCTTAGATGAGTCGGAAGTCAAATTATTTTAATGCAGTTTTGTTCCAAGGATTGAGTGAATTCTAAAAACACCTTTATAATTGAAATGGGGCAATTTTTGACGAAGATATGGCCATTTATTTCAAGGTAGACCCTATTTAATGCTTTCCATATATTTTCTGTTAATCAAGAATATCCCTTAATATCTTTCTTAGATGAGTCGGAAGTCAAATTAATTTAATGAAGTTTTGTTTCAAAGGTCGAGCGAATTCTAAAAACACCTTTGTAATTGAAATGGGGCAATTTTTGACGAAGATATGGCCATTTATTTCAAGGTAGACCCTATTTAATGCTTTCCATATATTTTCTATTTATCGAAGATTATCCCTTAATATCTTTCTTAGATGAGTCGGAAGTCAAATTATTTTAATGCAGTTTTGTTCCAAAGATCGAGTGAATTCTAAAAACACCTTTATAATTGAAATGGGGCAATTTTTTACGAAGATATGGCCATTTATTTCAAGGTAGACCCTATTTAATGCTTTCCATATATTTTCTATTTATCGAAGAATATCCCTTAATATCTTTTCTTAGATGAGTCGGAAGTCAAATTATTTTAATGCAGTTTTGTTCCAAAGATTGAGTGAATTCTAAAAACACCTTTATAATTGAAAAGGGGCAATTTGAGACAAAGATATGGCCATTTATTTCAAGGTTGACCCCATTTAATGTTTGCCTTATATTTTCTATTAATCGAAGAATATCTTTTAATATCTTTCTTAGATGAGTCGGAAGTCAAATTATTTTAATGCAGTCTTGTTCCAAAGATTGAGTGAATTCTAAAAACACCTTTATAATTGAAATGGGGCAATTTTTGACGAAGATATGGCCATTTATTTCAAGGTAGACCCTATTTAATGCTTTCCATATATTTTCTATTTATCGAAGAATATCCCTTAATATCTTTCTTAGATGAGTTGGAAGTCAAATTATTTTAATGCAGTTTTGTTCCAAAGATCAAGTGAATTCTAAAATCTCCTTTATAATTGAAATGGGGCAATTTTTGACGAAGATATGGCCATTTATTTCAAGGTAGACCCTATTTAATGCTTTCCATATATTTTCTATTTATCGAAGAATATCCCTTAAAATCTTTCTTAGATGAGTCGGAAGTCAAGTTATTTTAATGCAGTTTTGTTTCGAAGATTGAGTGAATTCTAAAAACACCTTTATATTTCAAATGGGGCAATTTTTGACGAAGATATGGCCATTTATTTCAAGGTAGACCCTATTTAATGCTGTCCATATATTTCTATTATCGAAGAATATCCCTTAATATCTTTCTTTGATGAGTTGGAAGTCAAATTATTTTAATGCAGTTTTGTTCCAAAGATCGAGCGAATTCTAAAAGCATCTTTATAATTGAAATGGGGCAATTTTTGACGAAGATATGGCCATTTATTTCAAGGTTGACCCTATTTAATGCTTTCCATATATTTTCTATTTATCGAAGAATATCCCTTAATATCTTTCTTAGATGAGTCGGAAGTCAAGTTATTTTAATGCAGTTTTGTTTTGAAGATTGAGTGAATTCTAAAAACACCTTTATATTTCAAATGGGGCAATTTTTTACGAAGATATGGCCATTTATTTCAAGGTAGACCCTATTTAATGCTGTCCATATATTTTCTATTTATCGAAGAATATCCCTTAATATCTTTCTTTGATGAGTTGGAAGTCAAATTATTTTAATGCAGTTTTGTTCCAAAGATCGAGCGAATTCTAAAAACATCTTTATAACTGAAATGGGGCAATTTTTGACGAAGATATGGTCATTTATTTCAAGGTTGACCCTATTTAATGCTTTCCATATATTTTCTGTTAATCAACAATATCCCTTAATATCGTTCTTAGATGAGTCGGAAGTCAAATTATTTTAATGCAGTTTTGTTCCAAAGATCGAGTGAATTCTAAAAACACCTTTATATTTGAAATGGGGCAATTTGAGACAAAGATATGGCCATTTATTTCAAGGTTGACCCTATTTAATGTTTGCCTTATATTTTCTATTAATCGAAGAATATCTCTTAATATCTTTCTTAGATTAGTCGAAAGTCAAATTATTTTAATGCAGTTTTGTTCCAAAGATCGAGTGAATTCTAAAAACATATTTATAATTGAAATGGGGTAATTTTTGACGAGGATATGGCCATTTATTTCAAAGTAGACCCTATTTAATGCTTTCCATATATTTTCTATTTATCGAAGAATATCCCTTAATATCTTTCTTAGATGAGCCGGAAGTCAAATTATTTTAATGCAGTTTTGTTCCAAAGATTAAGTGAATTCTAAAAACACCTTTATAATTAAAATGGGGCAATTTGAGACAAAGATGTGGCTATTTATTTCAAGGTTGACCCTATTTAATGTTTGCCTTATATTTTCTATTGATCGAAGAATATCCCTTAATATCTTTCTTAGATGAGTCGGAAGTCAAATTATTTTAATGCAATTTTGTTCCAAAGATTGCGTGAATTCTTAAGACACCTTTATAATTGAAATGGGGCAATTTTTGACGAAGATATGGCCATTTATTTCAAGGTAGACCCTATTTAATGCTTTCCATATATTTTCTGTTTATCGAATATCCCTTAATATCTTTCTTAGATGAGTCGGAAGTCAAATTATTTTAATGCAGTTTTGTTCCAAAGATTAAGTGAATTCTAAAAACACCTTTATAATTGAAATGGGGCAATTTGAGACAAAGATATGGCCATTTATTTCAAGGTTGACCCTATTTAATGTTTGCCTTATATTTTCTATTTATCGAAGAATATCCTATAATATATTTCTTAGATGAGTCGGAAGTCAAATTATTTTAATGCAGTTTTGTTCCAAAGATCAAGCGAATTCTAAAAACACCTTTATAATTGAAGTGGGGCAATTTTTGACGAAGATATGGCCATTTATTTCAAGGTAGACCCTATTTAATGCTTTCCATATATTTTCTATTTATCGAAGAATATCCCTTAATATCTTTCTTAGATGAGCCGGTAGTCAAATTATTTTAATGCAGTTTTGTTTCAAAGATTAAGTGAATTCTAAAAACACCTTTATAATTGAAATGGGGCAATTTTTGACGAAGATATGGCCATTTATTTCAAGGTAGACCCTATTTAATGCTTTCCATATATTTTCTGTTAATCAAGAATATCCCTTAATATCTTTCTTAGATGAGTCGAAAGTCAAATTATTTTAATGCAGTTTTGTTCCAAAGACTGAGCGAATTCTAAAAACACCTTTATAATTGAAATGGGGCAATTTTTGACGAAGATATGGCCATTTATTTCAAGGTAGAGCCTATTTAATGCTTTCCATATATTTTCTATTTATCGAAGAATATCCCTAATTATCTTTCTTAGATGAGTCGGAAGTCAAATTATTTAAATGCAGTTTTGTTCCAAAGAATTCTAAAAACATCTTTATAATTGAAATGGGGCAATTTTTGACGAAAATATGGCCATTTATTTCAAGGTAGACCCTATTTAATGCTTTCCATATATTTTCTATTAATCGAAGAATATCTTTTAATATCTTTCTTAGATGAGTCGGAAGTCAAATTATTTTAATGCAGTTTTGTTCCAAAGATCGAATGAATTCTAAAAACACCTTTATAATTGAAATGGGGCAATTTTGGACGAAGCTATGGCCATTTATTTCAAGGTAGACCCTATTTAATGCTTTCCATATATTTTCTATTAATCGAAGAATATCTTTTAATATCTTTCTTAGATGAGTCGGAAGTCAAATTATTTTAATGCAGTTTTGTTCCAAAGATCGAGTGAATTCTAAAAACATCTTTATAATTGAAATGGAGCAATTTTTGACGAAGATATGGCCATTTATTTCAAGGTAGACCCTATTTAATGCTTTCCATATATTTTCTATTTATCGAAGAATATCCCTTAATATCTTTCTTAGATGAGTCGGAAGTCAAATTATTTTAATGCAGTTTTGTTCCAAGGATTGAGTGAATTCTAAAAACACCTTTATAATTGAAATGGGGCAATTTTTGACGAAGATATGGCCATTTATTTCAAGGTAGACCCTATTTAATGCTTTCCATATATTTTCTGTTAATCAAGAATATCCCTTAATATCTTTCTTAGATGAGTCGGAAGTCAAATTATTTTAATGCAGTTTTGTTTCAAAGGTCGAGCGAATTCTAAAAACATCTTTATAATTGAAATGGGGCAATTTTTGACGAAGATATGGCCATTTATTTCAAGGTTGACCCTATTTAATGCTTTCCATATATTTTCTATTTATCGAAGAATATCCCTTAATATCTTTCTTAGATGAGTCGGAAGTCAAATTATTTTAATGCAGTTTTGTTCCAAATATTGAGTGAATTCTAAAAACTTCTTTATAATTGAAATGGGGCAATTTGAGACAAAGATATGGCCATTTATTTCAAGGTTGACCCTATTTAATGCTCTCCATATATTTTCTATTTATCGAAGAATATCCCTTAATATCTTTCTTAGATGAGTCGAAAGTCAAATTATTTTAATGCAGTCTTGTTCCAAAGATTGAGTGAATTCTAAAAACACCTTTATAATTGAAATGGGGCAATTTTTGACGAAGATATGGCCATTTATTTCAAGGTAGACCCTATTTAATGCTTTCCATATATTTTCTATTTATCGAAGAATATCCCTTAATATCTTTCTTAGATGAGTTGGAAGTCAAATTATTTTAATGCAGTTTTGTTCCAAAGATCAAGTGAATTCTAAAATCTCCTTTATAATTTAAATGGGGCAATTTTTGACGAAGATATGGCCATATTTCAAGGTAGACCCTATTTAATGCTTTCCATATATTTTCTATTTATCGAAGAATATCCCTTAATATCTTTCTTAGATGAGTCGGAAGGCAAATTATTTTAATGCAGTTTTGTTCCAAAGATCGAGTGAACTCTAAAAACACCTTTATAATTGAAATGGGGCAATTTTTGACGAAGATATGGCCATTTATTTCAAGGTTGACCCTATTTAATGCGTTCCATATATTTTCTATTTATCGAAGAATATCCCTTAATATCTTTCTTAGATGAGTCGGAAGTCAAATTATTTTAATGTAGTTTTGTTCCAAAGATCAAGCGAATTCTAAAAACACCTTTATAATTGAAATGGGGCAATTTTTGACGAAGATATGGCCATTTATTTCAAGGTAGACCCTATTTAATGCTTTCCATATATTTTCTATTATTCGAAGAATATCCCTTAATATCTTTCTTAGATGAGTCGAAAGTCAAATTATTTTAATGCAGTTTTGTTCCAAAGATTTCGTGAATTCTAAAAACACCTTTATAATTGAAATGGGGCAATTTTTGACGAAGATATGGCCATTTATTTCAAGGTAGACCCTATTTAATGCTTTCCATATATTTTCTATTTATCGAAGAATATCCCTTAATATCTTTTTTAGATGAGTCGGAAGTCAAATTCTTTTAATGCAGTTTTGTTTCAAAGATTGAGTGCCTTCTAAAAACAGCTTTATAATTGAAATGGGGCAATTTTTGACGAAGATAGGGCCATTTATTTCAAGGTAGACCCTATTTAATGTTTGCCTTATATTTTCTATTAATCGAAGAATATCTCTTAATATCTTTCTTAGATGAGTCGGAAGTCAAATTATTTTAATGCAGTTTTGTTCCAAAGATCGAGTGAATTCTAAAAACACCTTTATAATTGAAATGGGGCAATTTTGGACGAAGATATGGCCATTTATTTCAAGGTAGACCCTATTTAATGCTTTCCATATATTTTCTATTTATCGAAGAATATCCCTTAATATCTTTCTTAGATGAGTCGGAAGTCAAATTATTTTAATGCAGTTTTGCTCCAAGGATTAAGTGAATTCTAAAAACACCTTTATAATTGAAATGGGGCAATTTTTGACGAAGATATGACCATTTATTTCAAGGTAGACCCTATTTAATGCTTTCCATATATTTTCTGTTAATCAAGAAAATCCCTTAATATCTTTCTTAGATGAGTCGGAAGTCAAATTAACTTAATGAAGTTTTGTTCCAAAGGTCAAGCGAATTCTAAAAACACCTTTATAATTGAAATGGGGCAATTTTTGACGAAGATATGGCCATTTATTTCAAGGTAGACCCTATTTAATGCTTTCCATATATTTTCTATTTATCGAAGATTATCCCTTAATATCTTTCTTAGATGAGTCGGAAGTCAAATTATTTAATGCAGTTTTGTTCCAAAGATCGAGTGAATTCTAAAAACACCTTTATAATTGAAATGGGGCTATTTTGGACGAAGATATGGCCATTTATTTCAAGGTAGACCCTATTTAATGCTTTCCATATATTTTCTATTTATCGAAGAATATCCCTTAATATCTTTCTTAGATGAGTTGGAAGTCAAATTATTTTAATGCAGTTTTGTTCCAAAGATCGAGCGAATTGTAAAAACATCTTTATAATTGAAATGGGGCAATTTTTGACGAAGATATGGTCATTTATTTCAAGGTAGACCCTATTTAATGCTTTCCATATATTTTCTATTTATCGAAGAATATCCCTTAATATCTTTCTTAGATGAGTCGGAAGTCAAATTATTTTAATGCAGTTTTGCGCCAAGGATTAAGTGAATTCTAAAAACACCTTTATAATTGAAATGGGGCAATTTTTGACGAAGATATGACCATTTATTTCAAGGTAGACCCTATTTAATGCTTTCCATATATTTTCTGTTAATCAAGAAAATCCCTTAATATCTTTCTTAGATGAGTCGGAAGTCAAATTAACTTAATGAAGTTTTGTTCCAAAGGTCAAGCGAATTCTAAAAACACCTTTATAATTGAAATGGGGCAATTTTTGACGAAGATATGGCCATTTATTTCAAGGTAGACCCTATTTAATGCTTTCCATATATTTTCTATTTATCGAAGATTATCCCTTAATATCTTTCTTAGATGAGTCGGAAGTCAAATTATTTAATGCAGTTTTGTTCCAAAGATCGAGTGAATTCTAAAAACACCTTTATAATTGAAATGGGGCTATTTTGGACGAAGATATGGCCATTTATTTCAAGGTAGACCCTATTTAATGCTGTCCATATATTTTCTATTTATCGAAGAATATCCCTTAATATCTTTCTTAGATGAGTTGGAAGTCAAATTATTTTAATGCAGTTTTGTTCCAAAGATCGAGCGAATTGTAAAAACATCTTTATAATTGAAATGGGGCAATTTTTGACGAAGATATGGTCATTTATTTCAAGGTTGACCCTATTTAATGCCTTCCATATATTTTCTGTTAATCAACAATATCCCTTAATATCGTTCTTAGATGAGTCGGAAGTCAAATTATTTTAATGCAGTTTTGTTCCAAAGATCGAGTGAGTTCTAAAAACACCTTTGTATTTGAAATGGGGCAATTTGAGACAAAGATATGGCCATTTATTTCAAGGTTGACCCTATTTAATGTTTGCCTTATATTTTCTATTAATCGAAGAATATCTCTTAATATCTTTCTTAGATGAGTCGGAAGTCAAATTATTTTAATGCAGTTTTGTTCCAAAGATCGAGTGAATTCTAAAAACATCTTTATAATTGAAATGGGGTAATTTTGCCGAGGATATGGCCATTTATTTCAAAGAAGACCCTATTTAATGCTTTCCATATATTTTCTATTTATCGATGAATATCCCTTAATATCTTTCTTAGAAGTCAAATTATTTTAATGCAGTTTTGTTCCAAAGATTAAGTGAATTCTAAAAACACCTTTATAATTGAAATGGGGCAATTTGAGACAAAGATGTGGCCATTTATTTCAAGGTTGACCCTATTTAATGTTTGCCTTATATTTTCTAGAAGAATATCCCTTAATATCGAAGAATATCCCTTAATATCTTTCTTAGATGAGTCGGAAGTCAAATTATTTTAATGCAGTTTTGTTCCAAAGATTGCGTGAATTCTTAAGACACCTTTATAAATGAAATGGGGCAATTTTTGACGAAGATATGGCCATTTATTTCAAGGTAGACCCTATTTAATGCTTTCCATATATTTTCTGTTAATCAAGAATATCCCTTAATATCTTTCTTAGATGAGTCGGAAGTCAAATTATTTTAATGCAGTTTTGTTCCAAAGATTGAGTGAATTCTAAAAACACCTTTATAATTGAAATGGGGCAATTTGAGACAAAGATATGGCCATTTATTTCAAGGTTGACCCTATTTAACGTTTGCCCTATATTTTCTATTAATCGAAGAATATCTTTCAATATATTTCTTAGATGAGTCGAAAGTCAAATTATTTTAATGCAGTTTTGTTCCAAAGAATTCTTAAAACACCTTTATAATTGAAATGGGGCAATTTTTTACGAAGATATGGCCATTTATTTCAAGGTAGACCCTATTTAATGCTTTCCATATATTTTCTATTTATCGAAGAATATCCCTTAATATCTTTCTTAGATGAGCCGGTAGTCAAATTATTTTAATGCAGTTTTGTTCCAAGGATTGATTGATTTCTAAAAACACCTTTATAATTGAAATGGGGCAATTTTTGACGAAGATATGGCCATTTATTTCAAGGTAGACCCTATTTAATGCTTTCCATATATTTTCTGTTAATCAAGAATATCCCTTAATATCTTTCTTAGATGAGTCGGAAGTCAAATTAATTTAATGAAGTTTTGTTCCAAAGGTCGAGCGAATTCTAAAAACACCTTTATAATTGAAATGGAGCAATTTTTGACGAAGATATGGCCATTTATTTCAAGGTAGACCCTATTTAATGCTTTCCATATATTTTCTATTTATCGAAGATTATCCCTTAATATCTTTCTAAGATGAGTCGGAAGTCAAATTATTTTAATGCAGTTTTGTTCCAAAGATCGAGTGAATTGTAAAAACACCTTTATAATTGAAATATGGCAATTTTTTACGAAGATATGGCCATTTATTTCAAGGTAGACCCTATTTAATGCTTTCAATATATTTTCAATTTATCGAAGAATATCCCTTAATATCTTTCTTAGATGAGTCGGAAGTCAAATTAATTTAATGAAGTTTTGTTCCAAAGATCGAGTGAATTGTAAAAACACCTTTATAATTGAAATGAGGCAATTTTTTACGAAGATATGGCCATTTATTTCAAGGTAGACCCTATTTAATGCTTTCCATATATTTTCTATTTATCGAAGAATATCCCTTAATATCTTTCTTAGATGAGTCGGAAGTCAAATTATTTTAATGCAGTTTTGCTCCAAGGATTAAGTGAATTCTAAAAACACCTTTATAATTGAAATGGGTCAATTTTTGACGAAGATATGACCATTTATTTCAAGGTAGACCTTATTTAATACTTTCCATATATTTTCTGTTAATCAAAGAATATCCCTTAATATCTTTCTTAGATGAGTCGGAAGTCAAATTAATTTAATGAAGTTTTGTTCCAAAGGTCAAGCGAATTCTAAAAACACCTTTATAATTGAAATGGGGCAATTTTTGACGAAGATATGGCCATTTATTTCAAGGTAGACCCTATTTAATGCTTTCCATATATTTTCTATTTATCGAAGAATATCCCTTAATATCTTTCTTAGATGAGTCGGAAGTCAAATTATTTTAATGCAGTTTTGCTCCAAGGATTAAGTGAATTCTAAAAACACCTTTATAATTGAAATGGGGTAATTTTTGACGAGGATATGGCCATTTGTTTCAAAGTAGACCCTATTTAATGCTTTCCATATATTTTCTATTTATCGAAGAATATCCCTTAATATCTTTCTTAGATGAGCCGGAAGTCAAATTATTTTAATGCAGTTTTGTTCCAAAGATCGAGTGAGTTCTAAAAACACCTTTGTATTTGAAATGGGGCAATTTGAGACAAAGATATGGCCATTTATTTCAAGGTTGACCCTATTTAATGTTTGCCTTATATTTTCTATTAATCGAAGAATATCTCTTAATATCTTTCTTAGATTAGTCGGAAGTCAAATTATTTTAATGCAGTTTTGTTCCAAAGATCGAGTGAATTCTAAAAACATCTTTATAATTGAAATGGGGTAATTTTGGCGAGGATATGGCCATTTATTTCAAAGAAGACCCTATTTAATGCTTTCCATATATTTTCTATTTATCGATGAATATCCCTTAATATCTTTCTTATGAAGTCAAATTATTTTAATGCAGTTTTGTTCCAAAGATTAAGTGAATTCTAAAAACACCTTTATAATTGAAATGGGGCAATTTGAGACAAAGATGTGGCCATTTATTTCAAGGTTGACCCTATTTAATGTTTGCCTTATATTTTCTAGAAGAATATCCCTTAATATCGAAGAATATCCCTTAATATCTTTCTTAGATGAGTCGGAAGTCAAATTATTTTAATGCAGTTTTGTTCCAAAGATTGCGTGAATTCTTAAGACACCTTTATAAATGAAATGGGGCAATTTTTGACGAAGATATGGCCATTTATTTCAAGGTAGACCCTATTTAATGCTTTCCATATATTTTCTGTTAATCAAGAATATCCCTTAATATCTTTCTTAGATGAGTCGGAAGTCAAATTATTTTAATGCAGTTTTGTTCCAAAGATTGAGTGAATTCTAAAAACACCTTTATAATTGAAATGGGGCAATTTGAGACAAAGATATGGCCATTTATTTCAAGGTTGACCCTATTTAACGTTTGCCCTATATTTTCTATTAATCGAAGAATATCTTTCAATATATTTCTTAGATGAGTCGAAAGTCAAATTATTTTAATGCAGTTTTGTTCCAAAGAATTCTTAAAACACCTTTATAATTGAAATGGGGCAATTTTTTACGAAGATATGGCCATTTATTTCAAGGTAGACCCTATTTAATGCTTTCCATATATTTTTATTTATCGAAGAATATCCCTTAATATCTTTCTTAGATGAGTCGGTAGTCAAATTATTTTAATGCAGTTTTGTTCCAAAGATTGAGTGAATTCTAAAAACACCTTTATAATTGAAATGGGGCAATTTTTGACGAAGATATGGCCATTTATTTCAAGGTAGACCCTATTTAATGCTTTCCATATATTTTCTGTTAATCAAGAATATCCCTTAATATCTTTCTTAGATGAGTCGGAAGTCAAATTATTTTAATGCAGTTTTGTTCCAAAGATCGAGTGAATTCTAAAAACACCTTTATAATTGAAATGGGGCAATTTTTGACGAAGATATGGCCATTTATTTCAAGGTAGACCCTATTTAATGCTTTCAATATATTTTCTATTTATCGAAGAATATCCCTTAATATCTTTCTTAGATGAGCCGGTAGTCAAATTATTTTAATGCAGTTTTGTTCCACAGATTAAGTGAATTCTAAAAACACCTTTATAATTGATATGGGGCAATTTTTGACGAAGATATGGCCATTTATTTCAAGGTAGACCCTATTTAATGCTTTCCATATATTTTCTGTTAATCAAGAATATCCCTTAATATCTTTCTTTGATGAGTCGGAAGTCAAATTATTTTAATGCAGTTTTGTTCCAAAGATTGAGCGAATTCTAAAAACACCTTCATAATTGAAAGGGGGCAATTTTTGACGAAGATATGGCCATTTATTTCAAGGTAGACCCTATTTAATGCTTTCCATATATTTTCTGTTAATCAAGAATATCCCTTAATATCTTTCTTAGATGAGTCGGAAGTCAAATTATTTTAATGCAGTTTTGTTCCAAAGATTGAGCGAATTCTAAAAACACCTTCATAATTGAAAGGGGGCAATTTTTGACGAAGATATGGCCATTTATTTCAAGGTAGACCCTATTTAATGCTTTCCATATATTTTCTATTTATCGAAGATTATCCCTTAATATCTTTCTTAGATGAGTCGGACGTTAAATTATTTTAATGCAGTTTTGTTCCAAAGATCGAGTGAACTCTAAAAACACCTTTATAAATGAAAAGGGGCAATTTAAGACAAAGATATGGCTATTTATTTCAAGGTTGACCCTATTTAATGTTTGCCTTATATTTTCTATTAATCGAAGAATATCTCTTAATATCTTTCTTAGATGAGTCGGAAGTCAAATTATTTTAATGTAGTTTTGTTTCAAAGATCGATTGAATTCTAAAAACACCTTTATAATTGAAATGGGGCAATTTTGGACGAAGATATGGCCATTTATTTCAAGGTAGACCCTATTTAATGCTTTCCATATATTTTCTATTATTCGAAGAATATCCCTTAATATCTTTCTTAGATGATTCGGAAGTCAAATTATTTTAATGCAGTTTTGTTTCAAAGGTCGAGTGAATTCTAAAAACACGTTTATAATTGAAATGGGGCAATTTTTGACGAAGATATGGCCATTTATTTCAAGGTAGAGCCTATTTAATGCTTACCATATATTTTCTATTTATCGAAGAATATCCCTTAATATCTTTCTTAGATGAGTCGAAAGTCAAATTAATTTAATGCAGTTTTGTTTCGAAGATTAAGTGAATTCTAAAAACACCTATATAATTGAAATGGGGCAATTTTTGACGAAGATATGGCCATTTATTTCAAGGTAGACCCTATTTAATGCTTTCCATATATTTTCTGTTAATCAAGAATATCCCTTAATATCTTTTATAGATGAGTCGGAAGTCAAATTATTTTAATGCAGTTTTGTTTCAAAGATTGAGCGAATTTTAAAAACACCTTTATAATTGAAATAGGGCAATTTTTGACGAAGATATGGCCATTTATTTCAAGGTAGACCCTATTTAATGCTTTCCATATATTTTCTATTTATCGAAGAATATCCCTTAATATCTTTCTTAGATGAGTCGGAAGTCAAATTATTTTAATGCAGTTTTGTTCCAAAAATCGAGTGAATTCTAAAAACACCTTTATATTTGAAAAGGGGCAATTTAAGACAAAGATATGGCTATTTATTTCAAGGTTGACCCTATTTAATGTTTGCCTTATATTTTCTATTAATCGAAGAATATCTCTTAATATCTTTCTTAGATGAGTCGGAAGTCAAATTATTTTAATGCAGTTTTGTTCCAAAGATCGAGTGAATTCTAAAAACACCTTTATAATAGAAATGGGGCAATTTTGGACGAAGATATGGCCATTTATTTCAAGGTAGACCCTATTTAATGCTTTCCATATATTTTCTATTTATCGACGAATATCCCTTAATATCTTTCTTAGATGAGTCGGAAGTCAAATTATTTTAATGCAGTTTTGTTCCAAGGATTAAGTGAATTCTAAAAACACCTTTATAATTGAAATAAGGGCAATTTTTGACGAAGATATGACCATTTATTTCAAGGTAGACCCTATTTAATGCTTTCAATATATTTTCTGTTCATCAAGAATATCCCTTAATATCTTTCTTAGATGAGTCGAAAGTCAAATTAATTTAATGAAGTTTTGTTCCAAAGGTCAAGCGAATTCAAAAAACACCTTTATAATTGAAATGGGGCAATTTTTGACGAAGATATGGCCATTTATTTCAAGGTAGACCCTATTTAATGCTTTCCATATATTTTCTATTTATCGAAGATTATCCCTTAATATCTTTCTTAGATGAGTCAGAAGTCAAATTATTTAATGCAGTTTTGTTTCAAAGATCGAGCGAATTCTAAAAACACCTTTATAATTGAAATGGGGCAATTTTGGACGAAGGTATGGCCATTTATTTCAAGGTAGACCCTATTTAATGCTGTCCATATATTTTCTATTTATCGAAGAATATCCCTTAATATCTTTCTTAGATGAGTTGGAAGTCAAATTATTTTAATGCAGTTTTGTTCCAAAGATCGAGCGAATTCTAAAAACATCTTTATAATTGAAATGGGGCAATTTTTGACGAAGATATGGCCATTTATTTCAAGGTTGACCCTATTTAATGCTTTCCATATATTTTCTGTTAATCAACAATATCCCTTAATATCGTTCTTAGATGAGTCGGAAGTCAAATTATTTTAATGCAGTTTTGTTCCAAAAATTGAGTGAATTCTAAAAACACCTTTATATTTGAAATGGGGCAATTTGAGACAATGATATGGCCATTTATTTCAAGGTTGACCCTATTTAATGTTTGCCTTATATTTTCTATTAATCGAAGAATATCTCTTAATATCTTTCTTAGATGAGTCGGAAGTCAAATTATTTTAATGCAGTTTTGTTCCAAAGATCGAGTGAATTCTAAAAACACCTTTATAATAGAAATGGGGCAATTTTGGACGAAGATATGGCCATTTATTTCAAGGTAGACCCTATTTAATGCTTTCCATATATTTTCTATTTATCGAAGAATATCCCTTAATATCTTTCTTAGATGAGTCGAAAGTCAAATTATTTTAATGCAGTTTTGTTCCAAGGATTAAGTGAATTCTAAAAACACCTTTTTAATTGAAATGGGGCAATTTTTGACGAAGATATGACCATTTATTTCAAGGTAGACCCTATTTAATGCTTTCCATATATTTTCTGTTAATCAAGAATATCCCTTAATATCTTTCTTAGATGAGTCGAAAG